>NC_056702.1:13232710-13257710 GCF_018831695.1 Puntigrus tetrazona | reverse complement strand
GTTTGTTTATAGCATGTTAAATGTTTGCGCTGATAGGGTGTCTGTGGTTTTTATCGCGTTGTTATGTGGTCTCTAAGGGGTTGCTAACAGGCGAATAGAGTGGGTTTTCTTTTGTTGTTATCCAGTTGCCGCTTTTAGAGCAAGAGGTCCTACTGACCTGACAAGAACCCGCGCCTGGTTCCCGCTTTCAGTGTAAATCTATCGGAATTTTGACAAAAAGTAACAGACCATTTCAGTGCTTTCCAGACCAAGGTCAAACAAGTTCAGGATGAGCTCACCAGGAGCTCTTTTAACGTTACAAAAGTGCTTTAAACCCCGGTATTAGTCACGGGTTAAACCGATGCTCGTGTAGCGTTTTTTAATTGGCGCGCGCGCGCGCGTGTTTGTTCAGAGTTAACTTAAGAAGTCATCCAGTCCGTTTTGCAGTCATGTCTTAGCAAAGCATTGCGACACGTTTATAAAACGGCGAGTTCTTGGAGCTTCCTGTTTTTTTTGTTTTGTGCCGGCATTCACGAGCGCACACGTAACCTTCTGAACCTTTTAAATGAAGAATTTCAAACTTCCCATTTCGGTTTTAAGAGATGCCGATGCTTCATTGCAATCCACGTCCTCTAGTTCAGCCGACAGGTACTAGTTGTCCTTCCTGGTATCATGCGCTCTCGGTGTTAAACCTAATCCAGTTACCACAAAAACAGTACTAGATTACTTTCTATAAAGCGCATGCCATGCGTCATTCGGCCTTCGATGCCCTCAACTGTTTCTGGTTGGGATGTATCTGTGGTTCCTTTCAGCATCCCGTGCGAGTTTGTGGCATTCTCCCAAGCCTTTAGTCTCCTATATTTCTCATTTGAATGTAAGAAACGATGGCAGTCGCGTTCAGCTCTTCACTGGCGACTCGTGAAAGGCTGATCTTGAAAGTGACTGAATGTGCCGTTGTCTGCTCTTGACCCCGTTCACTTTAGATCTCATTACTTCGCCGACTGACCCTGAGCCTCCGTCCGGATTAACTTACTCTCAATGCTGGACCTTCAGCCAAGCACGTCGTGCACATACTCGAAGAGGAGTGCGTGCCTACGTTCAGGTACAGGTACGTGCCAACACTGATGCTAATTGTATACGTGACGCCTTCAAATGCCAGCCAGAATCAATCAGCTCGAACTAAAGCTGCCCGTAGATCCCGCCACTAAACTTTGGATACTACTAGCTGCTTACATGCCATAGAAGAACCTTTTTGACTAAATGATTACATTTCAAAGGTTCTTTGTGGCTAAGAAGGTTAGAAAGAGATCGTTCTTTATAGAACCTTTAACTTTGACCAAAAAAATGGTTCTTCCGCGGCATCGCTTTGGAGCACCTTTTGTATATATTTGGAAGCTGACACAGTTTTACGGATTTTGGCGCTGTACTCCACCGGAACTCGAATTAAAACGATACTATCAGTATAAAATTGCTTAAAGAGGTCGAACAAAAATATAACATTTAAATCACAGTTGTTTTTATACACAGCCCATCTTGAGGGTCTCTAATGTAACGTAACTTGAAATAATCCAGAACCTTTACCTGCTTAATTGATGTAGAAATAGCCCTACGTGTCCACGACCAATTGCTAATGGTACTCTGAAAAAGAAGGTGGTGCATATTAAAATCTTTTATCCAATTTTGATGTGAAAAGATGTGTACTTTAAGCCCGTTCATTATATAATGGCAACTTGAATATGTTTTGCTGTATCGATATGGACGGGCCTAGCTGTAGATACCGTAAACAGACAGACTTTGTCACAACACTCAAAGTTCTTCAGCTGCGGTGACATGGCTACGCCGTTTAACCCCCGACCGAAGCGGAGTCACTTGTGTGCATGTGTATGTTTATGGAGTCTTTTGAATACACAAATAGAGTAATCAGCCTACTCGGTCAATTACTCTATGATGCCCGGTTAAGGGTGATTTGACAAGAGTTTGCATGGACGCTGCGGGCAAAGTACATTTACCAGAAAGCGCACGGCTGTGGCACATTCATAGATAAACGGGCATATATATAAAATACAGTAAGGTTAGGGAGCCGACAGACAGCACGTGGTCGAAATCCACCGCCGTTTATGGTCTTGCACCTGCATTATAGACTGGACCGTGTGTATAAACTCTGGGCGTGTAATGCGGGGGAAATGTCAAACGTGTGACAGTTTGTACAAGTTCAAGGTGATGAAATTTGTCGTCTGAAGGTGAAAGAGGAGTTGGTCCTAAGAAGGCGGTCGAGATGTTAATCCGTCTCGGCGCCGGTGAACGTAACGTGTATGTAAACAATGCGACGAATATAATGCAAATCATGAGTATAGGGGACTGTTTTGTCCGTACTAACATCGCACGTATTGGTGTTATATCGCATCTGTACGGCACACTGAGTCATTTTCCTGACCGCGGTGACTCAGCGGTCATGCGCGCGAAACGCTCGCGCTTCCTGTCGTCTCTGAGCAATTCTGAAGAAAACACCGACCTCTAGTGGACTCGTGATGCCGGCGTGGATTTTCGTTTAATAATATCACATCTGTTTCGTTGTATGGCTAAATGTCTTTAGTTTGAGGGAATTCGTAGCCTGCTTTGTTTAAAAACACAACCGTCAAAATTATTGGATATATATATATATATATTTTTTTTATATGTATCTTCCAGGATATTTTTTCGCGGCTGCTTTAAGCAAACAGCGTAAAGCAACTTTTAGTGAAAGTTTACACAAGTTATACCAAATGCGATTCGCCAAAATACTGATTTATAACTTAACTTTGGTCCGAGGAATCGTGCCAATAATACTCACCCAAGAAATGCGATTTTTCTTTAATGTTAATGGGTTTCCGGAGCAGAGTTTTTAATTCATTCATCTGTAAGGTTTTGATTTTTCGTGCACCGTAAAATAACCATACGTACAATATAACAAGAAAGGATCGCATAAGTATGTCTCAAAAGAAAACATAATGCTTACTATACAGAAAACAACATCATTTTGTAATAAAGAACCACACGTTAACCTCCAAGAATTCATGTAACTTTGTACAATCTAAGAGCATAGAACCTAACTGAGAAGCAACTTAAAGTAGTTAATTTTTTTTTTCCATCATTCACAACACTCTATACAAGGCCTACAGAATTCATTATGTATACATCACAGCATATTCATTCCACTAAAACGCACAGCAAATTTCACGAAACGCAAGTATATGGCTTAATAATTCAACACCATCGTCAAATACGTACATCTCTTACAATTCTACATTTCCAGACAGTCTGTGTATTTAAGCAGCGGTGGGGATTTTTCTGTTATACAATTTAAACGAGCCCCGTTCAGTTCAATACGTTCACAAATGATTGATTCAGGGAAGGAATCAATGATTTAGTTGATTGAGGATTGAAGAAGGGGAAAAAATGTTTTTGAAACTTTTGCTGTTAATGTTTTTTTGCATTTTACTTCACAAAAAGGCAAGTACGTCATAAAAACGAAATATAGCATTAAACGAGGTCGACTAGAGGCCGATATGTTATTCAGGTGAGTGTTTGCCTATTAGTTCAGACTTTTTCACAGTATTTGCACGAGTGTCCGTTCGTCTGCGTGTCAGGGGCTCTTGAGACGGCTCATAGCGGGGTTGATGAAGGAGAAGTTGTTGAACATGGTCTGGTCCACACTGTTGATCATTATACAGTCTGTGACGGAAAGCCGAGGCTTCTCGTTTATGAACTCCTTATCGAAATTACTGCAGTCGCTTGCTGATTTCTGTAAACGGAGAGAGTTCAGGACGTCAGTCAAACTTCATCTTTTTTCCAGAATCTAGCGATCTTGCTGCCTTGCTATTTTACAGAGCCTCTCGAGCTGCTCATCTGAAATTATCTTTATCATTATATCCGTTGCTCGATCGTGTTGCGCACCACAAAAAAGCAGTCAATACTTAACACTGTTAAAATCGTGCTTGATTGAAATCGTAGACGTACATCTCACGTATGTGTTCTAAAGGTTCATGTTTCGGTACATATTCATTGCACTCAGGTCAGCAAAATAAAAACACGAGGAACAGAATCTTTACAGTTGTTAGTTTCATCAAGACTTATGAAGACGACTAAATAACACGCACAAAAAAAACTAAAAAATATATAATACATAGGATATATTGGCATATTTTTCTATATATATATATATATATATATATATATATATATATATATATATATATATATATATATATATATAGAATTGATACAAAGTACTGTCCCACATCCAAAATAGCATTTAAAAAGCGTCTATTTGTATCAATGTTTATTGAGATATTGAAATATTTTAGATATAAGCTTAATTAATTAAAAAAATCATAATTTTAATTGGGAGTTGCCCTAACCCCTACACTTCTTATAAAATTGATTTTTCTTTTTAAAAAATTTATTTTTTTTATTTAATATCTGTTAAAAATGTACAAAAAAGTGTCCCGCGTTTTTCACGTCACTACCAAAACAATGTATATTTTAGTTTATAGTCTCCCTCTCTCATAGCTACAGTGTTCGAGTCTCATCATCTTGAGGTAAATGTGTTCAAATCTCTGAAAAACCTGTCTGAAACTTTAAACTTTAAAAAAAAAACTGTTTTCATTTTTGTCATGTTTTTTGGGTGTTGGTTTTTGGGTTTTGGGTCACTACCCAAACGTCATCTTTGGAACACGCAATCCTCACATTCGTGTGAAATAAACCAAATATTAGTGCAGTTGTGCATTTTTTTTTGTATTTTTAAACTGAAAATCATTTTTTTCAGTAATAATCAGAATTTTAGAAACTATTCCGAGCCTGTCGCATTCTGGGATTGCATTCTATTTTAGAACAGCTTGCGCATGAAGAGCGGCGTCATCTTAAAATATTATCCAACGAATTTTTTCACGGCAGTGATGAACTTACCACAGTAGGCCTGAAGGGCGGCTCCACCTGTCGTTTCTCTAGTGCGCTCCAGTCCATGTCTCTGAAGAACGCATGCTGTCGTATGTTTCCTTTCACGCCCAGCCTTCGTTCAGGTTCGCGGACAAATAGCTAGATCCATTCAGAAAACCCCCGTTATAACGGATCGGGTCCCGACAAATCGAAGTAAAGCTTTTTTTCGAGTTAACATTAGCTCTGACGTACCTTTACAAGGATGTCCCGTGCATCTCTAGTTAACCAGCGTGGGTAGCAGGGGTCATCTGTGCGAATCGACTGAAACAGCTCTTCCTCGTCATGGCCGTGAAATGGAGACTGGCCAATCAACATCTCGTAAAGGAGGACGCCGAATGACCACCAGTCTACAGACGTCCCATACTTCTGCCCAAGCAGAATCTGAGAGGCGTACAGCGTTCATCGTTTGGTGAAATCATTTTACACGATTTAAAAATAATAGGCAATATATTAACTAGAGTGAATGCGGTAGCGATCGTCACCTCGGGAGCGATGTAGTCTGGTGTTCCACAGAAGGTACACGTTCTAGATTCTCCAAACATGTTCTCTTTGCACATGCCAAAGTCTGCGATCTTGATGTGACCATCGATGTCTAGCAAGATGTTATCCAGCTTGAGATCTCTGTAGAGGCATAAAAAGCATATACGTTTAAGGAAACACGCTTTGAGCTCGTGTGTTCGGTAATAGCGTTATTAATGAGCGCGAACCTGTACACGATGCCTTTAGAATGTAGAAACTGCAGCCCACAAACGATCTCGGCCGCGTAGAACCTATCGACAGAGGGAACGGAAGAGGTGTAAGAGAGAGAAACCCTGAGAAAAGAGGAGCAGGCTTTTAAAATGTGTTTGTGGGGGCTGCGTATGAGTCTCACGTGGACCGTGGGAGGTCAAATCTGTGGCAGGCCTGGATGTGGAACATTAAGTCGCCCCCATTTAAGTACTCCATCACGAAGAAAAGATTTTCCTTTAGAGACCAATACGAAAACAGATCATTTCAGAACGGTCAAACAAAACTGCATTACTTCAGTATGAGAGAGTGACTCAGTGTGTGTCATGGGGTGGGCGGACCGTATCGTAGCGTCTAAAATCTAATATTGTAGTATTTTGGAGCCATTGCTTAAAGTTTATAAATGTGTGTGTGTGTGTGTATATAAACATTTATATAATACAATTTTTTTTTCTTCAACTATACTGTATTTTAATTCATTCTAAATAAAATATAGAATCTTAAAGGGTTCCTTCACCCCAAAATGAAAATTCCCCCCATGTAGTTCTAAACCCGTAAAAGCTTAGTTCAGTTTTAAGAACACAATAGATATTAAATTGCCACTTGGATATGTTTTCTGCATATATTTACGCTTTGTTTTGAATGAAAGCCACATATCTTTGTTTTGTGGGTGACACGGCATACTCTATTTGAGTCCAGTGGATATTCTCCAAATTGGCTAAACTCTGACGCAAATGAGATTGAATTGTCGAATAATGTCGTTATTTTTATTTTCTCTGTGTACAAAAAGTATTCCCGTAGCTTCATAAAGTTCAGATTGAACCACTGATTGTTTGGCAGTCAATGGGACAGCAACAAGCCTCCTGGTTTTCATCAAATGTATCTTAAGTTGTGATTCGAAGAGTTACCCTAAAGGGATGCTTCAGCTAAAAATGAAATATTTTAATGAATATTTTTGATTAAACTTCATAGCTTTCTGAGCCTGCATAGACAAACAATTTGTGACCTAGATGAAATTTTTTGTTGTCTTTTGAAATTATGGTTATAGTCTTTGCTATGATCCTGTACATTGATCGGGAGTTTCCTTGCTCTCTGTGGAGGATCGGAGAGCTCCCAGATTTCATCAAAAATATCTTAATTCATGTTCAGAAGATAACCGAAGGTAATTGATGATAATGTTTATAGGTCTGTAGGTTATACTGTGTATTACCTTGGTCTGGAAGGTGCAGTAGAGATGCGTGAGGAAGGGGTGTTCCCAGGCCAGAGACAGCACTCTCCTCTCCACCATAGTGCATTCAACATCATCATCCATTAGTACTACATCTTTCTTCAGGGCCTTCACTGCAAAGAACTGCCCCGTGCCTTTCAGCTCAGCCAGGAACACCTACAACAAATACGCACGGAAAAAGATTTTTAGGGAACTACACGAGCATGCATCCAGAATGTTACCAAAGCTAGTTGCTCAAAATATTAAAAACATCCCAAAGCATATACAAATTGGCCAATTAGTTTTTTCAATAGTATACCGTTTTTCCAAGATTCTGTTTAATACCCTGTTTTTGCATCTTTACAGTAGGATTTAAAGGTTATTAATTGCCGATTGGTTATATATATCTGTTTGACCCACGGTATGAAATGATGTCTCGTTTATAAAATTAACTGCTGTGAGTTGAGTACGCCGTTACCTTTCCAAAGCTGCCCTTGCCCAGCATCTTATGCAGATTAAAATTATCTAGGTTGAACTTTTGGTGCTCTTTGCGTGGGGTGGCATACAGGGGTTCAGGCTGTTCCAGACTTGGCCTGCGGCCCTCAGCCGGAGTGTCCCATGAAATACCTTGATTCTCTGTATGGAGGAAACAAGAACGGTTCGACGTGAATGGATTGAAAAACACTGAATCAATCGATCGCCTGGTAAGCTTCTTGGCGTAGCAACATTTTAGGCACCATATGCTTCAAATGCTCCAAGGAGTAGATAATAAATTGTAAATTATATTTCAAAGATCATTCTGGCCAAATGATAGCAAAGTAGCCTGCGTATTCTTATTCGATTGGTCCATTCCAGAATGTCGGAGAACATGTAACAGAAAATTCCATTTAATTAAAATGTAATGTTTTCTCCCACAGTTTTTGGGCGCTGTGTCATTTTATTTTGCTTATGACGTTTTTTTTAGCTTAGCAACATGCTAATGTCAGTGGAATCTACTGGTATTTTAGCTTTGAAGCCAGTTCAGTGTCTACTTCCTTTCGATCGCTACCCAGTTCCTTTTTAAAAGCCAATTTCTGTTCATTTCTAGAGTAGGCATGTTTCTGTAAACCGAGACAATTTTGATAATGTTTAAACTCAAGAAATGGCCAACTCCCAGCGTACTTTATTCAGACAGACGTCCCATCTTTTGCTGCTAACTGAAGGTTAATTTAACTAGGCTACTCTAGTAATTAAGCAACTAAACGAACCTGTAGTTAGTAGCAAGTTCGACACTCAAATGAAATCTGTTATTTTCGTATGTTATATTTACCTTTGCGTGGTAGAGGCGGTGCAGGCGTGAGGGGTGATATTGGTAAGCGGCCCGAAGGCTCTCTAGTGACCCCTGCTTGACTTACGCCCACTGGACCCTCTCGACCAGCAATCTCAGTATCCCGAGAGCTGCGAGCCTGCTATGGAAGGAAACGCACATCAGATCAGATTAAATAACCTGCACCACATGATAATGGGTCATACGCGTCCACACGTACTATGTTGTGAACAACTACCCGAGCATTTCTAGCATGTTTTACAAAATGCAAAAATGTTCAGTCAAAATGGCGGAAGAGTGTCAACAGTTACTTTAAAATATAGACCAAAAGTTATTGTATTTAAAACGGTCCGTGTGGTATTTATTATTGTATGTTTATTAGTGGTGCTCTTCGCTTGGCGTACAGGCCTAGCATAGTTAGCTTATCAACATGCTAACAACAAACTCCATTGGAATAAACTGTGCTTGACTTGAGTCTGTTGTACTGTACTGTGAGTGGCTGGTTAAAGAAATAATTCAACAAATAATGAAATTCTGTCATTTACTCAAGTTGTTCCAACCCTACAGGAGTTTCTTTTCTTTTCTTCTTTCTCCGAACAGTTCCCACTGACTAGAAAAAATACCATGGAAGTGAACTGGGACCAGATACTTGGTTTGGTTAGCCACATATTTCAAAAATATCTTCTGTATTTAGCAGAAGATGGTCATACAGGTTTGGAACGACATGATGATGGTATTTTATTTTTTGGTGAACTATCCCTTAATTAAAACTGCTGCCCATGAAGCTTGTAACCAACTCGCATCAAGGAGGGCCGACTAAATGTACAGCCGCATTTTGGCAAAAGCCAACTTGAACCCTTTGTAAAAACTGCCTAAAGAAATATGTAATATCGAAATTTCATGCAGTAAAATTTGCCAGGCCACAGCAAATAGTGTGCCATTCGTTACATGCTTATTTCGCTCTGCATAGCATCTGTGCTTTATAATATGTGAGTCTTCCAACCTGTTGAGTGCTCTCAATCATAGCCAGGGCTTCTGCCATTAGCTTCTGGTTGACGCCACAAAGGTTTGCTACTTTCCTCTGACATTTATGGTGAACGTTCATGCCGCACTCTGCAGAAAGAAAAAACATTTCAAAGCATTAAACCAAAATAAAACCATATAAAACATGATTATATATGTTTTTAGGGGTCATTCTACAAAACAGTGACACATTGATTAAAGTTCTCACAAATATATATATATATATATATATATATATATATATATATATATATATATATATATATATATATATATATATATATATATATATATATGCAACAATATTTAAAAAATAAATGGCTCATGGTCAACTCATAGCTCAACTTTAATATTTATAAACCCTATATACCTCGTAACTTAGTAACATTTATTTTTATGTAATGCTACTTTGAACGTATTAAAAACGTATTTAAAAGGTTGCACATTAACTTGGTTACCATATTATCTTCACCCTTTTAATAATTAATTTACAACCCGAATTCGAGAAATGTTTCATATGGTCATATGATGTTGCTGCTAAAAATGTTTTTGTGTATTTGGTGTAATGCAATGTGTTTATGTGGTTTAAGCTTCAAAATACACATTATATTCCACAATAATATTGTATATTATTGTTTCTCCTCTAAGCCCCACCTTCCTGAAACGTGTTGATTTGTACAAAGCTCATCGTTCTTAAAAAAAAAAAAAAAAAAAAAAAAAAAAAAAAGCCAGGTTTCACGTTCACAAGGAAACGCAGCATCTCCAGAACATGGCACTGGCAGCAACGCTACAACAAGATTAACCGCTCCCGCCTTCTTTCTTTGCGTAAACACACATGCTGTGTTATAAAAATAAACCCACTCTGTGACATAGAAAAGTGGGGGCGTGTTTAAATGAGCCGTTTTAGGGGGGTGTGGATGAGTCATAACTCAAAAACAAAGAGACCTTAGTCTTTGTGACTTTAGGGAGTCTTATATATGCACTAGCGGCTTGTAACGCTTCAAAGAGAAAGGAAAACTTATAATGGCTTTAATATGATCCCTTTTAAAATTGGTATAAAATAAAAACTCAAAGAATTTCAGATCACATTAGCAGATTCAGATACAGCCGGGAGAATATCTGGCAACTAATAAAGTTAATTGGCGTAATTACGAAATGTTTTTGTTCCTTTTTTTATTGCTAAATTTCAGATTTAAAAACAAATTGGAAAAAAGTCTTGCATTGCTTACCTCCTAACATTAATATGCATCCATTTACGTTAGTCTGTTTGTGTTGCACCATCTCACTCTTATTTCATTATTATTAGATGGAATACTATTGACATTTACTTCCAAAAACCACCTTTTTAAAATGGATAAAACGCATAATGATCCTTTCACAGAATGACCCTTAGACATTAGCAGTTGGCATGTGGTTGTGTAATGTATCACCTTCACATTTAAGGCCCTGCCGAGCAAGACCCCACAACAAGGTTCCACAGTGCTCGCAGAACGTGGGACTCATGTAGTTATACACTTTAAACCGGTGAGGCATGTCAATCTTAAAACGTTCCTTATGGATCTGGAACACACGTACACACAGATTTAGGTCAGGTCGACAAGGAAAATGTCCGAAACGTCATCCGTGATTCAGTAAAGCATGGAAAGACTATTTTGTGGCGTCTACCAATCACCGAAAGAGGAAGAGGAGCCTGCGACCAAAAAGATGATTCATTTTCTTAAATATTTATAATTATGAGATCATCAGCAATTACTGAAGCTTCGCTGAATCTATAATTACCCTGAAGTTGCACAAAACATCTAAAGGTCTCTGACTTCCTGTGAATTCAGGGCACCAAAACCGCTTTGTGAGGAGAACCGTGCATTTACCATGGTTTCTTTACTGTTTACTGCTGAGCCTGTGCATTTGGCGATGACTTTGTCTATGCACTTTTTATGGATGGCGGCATTGCATTCTGGGAAAAAAAAAAGAAAGAGAGAAGTGTGTAGGAGGAGTCCTGACACTGATTCAATGGAAAGTTGTATGGGAACTGCAACATTGATGAGGATGTGAAAAAAAAAGACTTACGCCGACACTGATATCCCTGTTTATTCAGGCCCCTGAAACAGGAAAAGAAACTTAATGTAATGTAACGTGTAATCTAATATAATGTACAGTATAAATATTTGAGATGGCGCATAATACCAGACAAACTCTTTGCAGACCGAACAGAAAGTCGGCTGAGGGAAAAAGGTGGCGGTGAACTCGTGACATTTGACCACGTGAACTTTGGCCTGTTTGATGGCTCCTCGTCTGTGATGCAGGGCAAACACCCCTTCTTTTTCCCGTTCGGTTTCTCCGTTTCCTTCACCGTGACCCGCAGCGTCTAAGGACAAACCCACATAAAAACACCAGACGTTACTTGTGTCCTCTGATCCCACTTTGAGAACTCAACCGAGCTCCATCCTCTCAAAATGACATAATACTAGAATAATAATAACATTGATACGCGAGACATTATGTATTGTGTATCTGAATGAGAGAAATACTCACCACTCCTCTCCAAAAAATACCGTGCCTCCATTAATAAGCGACCCTGTGGCTTCAGTTCCACCTATATTACACCAAAATAAATTAATCTTATTAAATAATCGAAAATACAGCTGAAACATTTGTAGCGTACATTTTTATAGATTTATTTTAGTTCTGGGCAACAATTAATTGCATCCAAAATAAATACTTTTGTGTATTGTATAGTGTGTGTGTGTGTGTGTGTGTATATATATATATATATATATATATATATATATATATATATATATATATTATGTAATATATATATGTGTACTGTGTATTTTATATACATCAACACAGAGTATATATATTTTGAAAACATTTACATGCATATTTTTAATGATATAATTACATCATAAATTCTATTTAATTATATATATATATATATATACACACACACACACACACACACACACACACACACACACACACACACACACACACACGTATATAAATAGTCACATATATAAATAGTTCAGTGTTGTTGTTTTTTTAAATAAATTACCACAAAAACAAAGCTCTAGCTAACTCTGTGGTCAATTTGTCCTTCTTACCCAGATCTCTAGTTTGCCGTTTTCTTTCTTGCAGCGTGAAGCGAGGGTGTCGAGTTGAACAGTAGCCTCCGTCTTTAGCTCAGCCGTCTTGTCCTTGACCACCACATGCATCACTCGTCCTCGGTGGACGTGAGCGTCAAACGTGCTGCTCCACGGGGGATACATGGTGGGCCGCTTCTGTTTGTACACCTGACCCTTTTCTGCAGATACACACACAAATACAATACAAACGCATCTCTGAATCAGGTCCTCTCTGCCGACAGCCCTGGACCGGTCTTTAAAAGTATCAGCACAAGTAAATCATTTGACGAGTGTTACAGCATTCTAACTGGATTTACCGGATCTGAAATTAATACTAGTGAAATGGCACAATGCTCTTTCTGTTTGATAGTAATCTGCCAGCCTTTACCGCAGGAAAACAAATATACAGCCATACAAATGAAACCATGCAATTTTGGTAGAACGTCAACACATTTCCTTATAGTTAAAGCCAACATGACATTTAAAGTCAGGTCCGTTTTATTTCTTCATGCACGTTCCTGGTCTTACTGCGCAGAAAGCATCTTTGGGGAAAAAAACAAAAACGTTTGTTTTCGTAATATTTCGTCAACATAACTATTAATCCATTAATCTTAATCCAATAAATTCCCAATGGATCAAATCAAGTTTAGGCCTACATTTACTTATTCATTTAAATTAATTGCTGATGTCATGATTAATCATGATTATTCATATTGAAAATAAATGTTTGTTTACATAATGTGTGTGTGTGTGTGTGTGTTTATATTTATGTATATATACACATTCATACATGTATGTTTCAGAAATAAATTGTTTATATCTATTAAATAAAAAAAAAAAAAAAAATATATATATATATATATATATATATATATATATATTTTTTTTTTTAAATATATATAAAATAATATTTTGTTCCGTTAAAACGGGTTGAAAACACTTTCATTTAATAATTTGACGTAAAAATTTTAAATAAAAATCTAATAAAGTAGCTTTTTCTGCAAAAGTGCATTTGAATACACCTCCTGTTTTAATACATCATACATTTATTCATTGATTAAATTATTTAGTTTCAGTTGTCGTCAAAACAGGTTGCGAACACTTTCAGAGCATAATTTGACCTTAAGCGCACGAAATGCTTGGCCCTCGGTTCATCTGACTTGTACTTGACAGCGAAGACGATTCAAAGCGCCTGAGACTGACTCGACACTTTATGTTTTGACGGGTACGTGCGGTCGCGGTTGGTTCTAGAGAATGAAACCCAAAGGGGTTGCTGGGAAAGCCTTGTGTGTTCAGCGCTGCTCACTGGCCCTGTTTTGAGTAATATGAATGTGTGTAACTGCTTATCATTTCATCTGATCTGATTCACACCCACATTTTACCAGCTATGGACATCCTTGCGAGAAAACACGTATGGTGCATAAAAGTCATCAAAAATGTGCAGTAGGTGAGTTGAAAATGCAGAAATACTTAAGAACAGCTAACAATTAACTACAACTTTTCCCTCGAATTCATAATTTGCTGCTTATTAATAGTAACGTAATTAAGTTTAGATATTGGGTAGAATTGCATTAATTAGCATTGATAAATGGCATATTTTCTGATATATATGCACGAAATAAATCCGTTTTGGTTCCCGTCTGTCCTCGTGAACTGATGCTGAATATTCTAATGACTAAGACGCCCGCTTGAAATCGTGCGATCGCCATATAGACTTTATGAATCATAATCTTTTTACTGATAATGACACTTATGACACACGCTCACCTTAAGGCAAGAATTCACACGGCACGTCCAATTATAGTAAGTTATTTATTGCCAATTTTGGCCAGACGCACTTTCATCAGCAGGAAGCAGGTTGGCCTTGTGGGCGTTTCTTCCACTACGGGCAATTTCGTCTTTTGAAATTTTAGTTGAACGTTTCCTTGATACGAATATTTAATGCATTTATAGGAGATTTCTTTCATTTGTCAAATTTAACTTTCGTAAATCATTTCTACCACATTCGAAATCAGATTTTTTTTTTTTTAAAGCATTATCGCTTTTTATGCACAATACATAGTTAAATATTTACATTTAATTTTTGCATAATTTTTTGCATAACTTGCTGCTTGAATAAAATCTACTCCTTTTACCTTTTTAAAATGTAATTGTAAATATTTACTTTTTTTTCGGCACATCAGATGATTCGTTTAATTATCATCACTTCATAATTAAGTACAATAACTAAATTTTATGAGCAAAATTGGTTGTTGTAATAAAGTTTAGATTATCATTATCATCAGCTGACTGAGATTTCATATTTTAAGCATGTCATATAGATTTTGTATAGTTTAAAATTAAAAGTGGGACAAGGTGGGACTTTTAATGTGACCTTCGTAAACAAAAAGTCACGATATAAAGTGATCATAAAATTGCCCATATCGTGTTTTTCCACGCTTTTTATTTGAAACTCTCCTCATATATATATATATATATATATATATATATATATAAAGCCAGCGTTTTTCTTACCGGTCTCCACAGCCTCTTTCATGTAGACAGCACAGTATGGATTGAGGACTTCTTCGTGGTAGGCAAGCCCAGGGTCCATCTCGAAACTGGAAAAACCGATCCTCAGGAACGGAGACATGACTGTGAACCGGACGGATAGAGGTTCCCTTCAGAAGCGCGTTGGGTAACACCACTGTAAGGATCTTCTGCACACCGACGCGCTCCTATTTGATGTGTATTTTCATATTTGTGATCTCCGACGTGTTGCTTTTGAATCTCAGCAGAGGCGATGTCCTCAGCTCCGCGGCATCCAAAGTAATACTGCTGTTCTCCGGTTGAAGTCCATCAGATCCAGCTCTCTTATAGCCACTGTTTTAGAAGAAATTGTGTTACTTTATAACTACGTAATAAAATTACAGTAATACATGTATTAGTATATATGTAATGTATTATATGTAATATAGTAATAAAACCGACATTAGTATTTCACAAAAACTCCCATAATGATGATATCGTATACAGTTAAGTCTCCTTAAACCATTAACTGAAGCCCAACTGAAGAAAGCCATAAACAACCCAGCCGATATGCTCTCTGTCAAACAGAAACGCAGCTGAAGTCACGCTTTAACGTCTTTTCCACGCTGTTAAACGAACACGACACCAGCTTACACCAAGCAAAAAGACTAAACGGAAAACACGCGGACTTGTTGAACAGGGAACGCTTGGAGAGCACTCACCCAGTTGAAAGCTGTAAGGCCACTGGCGAAGGGAGAGAAGCAGACAGAAAGAACTATTAATAGACGTGAAACACAAAACTGCCATCCCGACAGCCCTGACAGGATTCACTTCCCCGCTGAGTCACAGCGCTATCACGCGTCACGCTCGGGACGCTTACGCTTTGCTCAGACCTGATGTGTGTGTTATAGATTTGTACTTTTTTTTTTTTTTTTTTTTTTGGCCCTCGAATGCCTTAACTGAGAAATACCAATAATTCGTTAGCTTTCAGAAACAAAAATGTGAACATTTCAATAAAGCACTTCCGTTAAAACATAAGCGGTGTAGCTTTTTTTTTTTAGCGTTGCGTTGTTGTGGAATTGAACGTAACGTCACACGAAATAGGTCGGTGAGTGTTTCCGCCGCGCTAAAACTGGTACCGTTCGAAGGGTGAGCATTTTAATGTTTACTTGCGTTGTGAAAAAGAAGAAACGAATGCATTGACTTGGTCGTTGACATTGCTAGACGGCTGCTATAGTGCGACGTCTCCAGTTTTCTGTGGCTTTATCCTGTCACGGTGGTAGAGCAAATGAGGGAAAAAAAAGCTTTTAGTTGATCATTTTAACAGTATTTCTTAGTGGGCAGTGATTCAGCGCCACTTTTTTTCTTGCAAAAGTTTGTTAAAAAGTAAAAAAAAAAAAAAAAAGGTTAACCAATGATTTTGGGTAAGCTGAAAATAACACGCCTGTCAGGATATACCAAAGAATTAGCGCTGAAAAGGCGAGGATACGAATTTTTTTTCGCCTGGCATTATCAAACCTGCTTTCGTGAGAGTTTCCCGCTAGATTTAAGGAAGGAGAGCTTTAAAACGAAGCATGCAACATGATTTGCTAATATCTGTGTTAGTTTAATTACAAGGCAATTTTCCTTCCCATCGTTGAATTCAACATTTAAGTGCGTTATTTCAGTTCAGCCAAACAGTATTTTTTTCCTCAAAACTCTGGCTTATAAACTCTCTTTCTTTGCTCTGTGAATGTGATGCCGCCGAGTATTTCCTGTCGTTTCACCGACGGCTTGAACCGCACTTCCTGCGTCACCGAGGGCCGCCGCTTTTTACCCGCCACCAGGATAGAGAGAGAAGACGAAGGACAGGGAGGACGCGGCTGGACGCGGAGGCTTTCATGTCACGGCTTTTATAGCGAGTCTTCACCGGCTCTCTGAACGTGATATTTCATCAAACGGAGTCGATAGCGACTGTCCCAGCAGGTGAAGGCCGCGGGGCTGGAAGAAGTGTGGGATCAAACACACACACACACACACCAGACTGGACTCAACTACAAATACGTCTGACCTTTCCCAGCCGCTCGGGAGGTTGGACCCATGAGGCTTGTTAAAGGAATATTCCACGTTCGTCTGTGGCTCGGTTACCTCAGAAAAGCTTTCTCTATTCTCAGTTTGTAAAAACAAAACCGTTTTTTACATGAATCCACGTAGAATGGAAGTCAGTAGGCAGGTGTTCACCTAAAAGCAGAAATGTAGTAGGTATTTTTTTTGTTAAACTGTTTTGAGATGTTGGCATCTAATGGCACTACTTTCTCTCTCTCTCTCTCTCTCTCTCTCTCTCTCTCTCTCTCTCTCTCTCTCTCTCTCTCTCTCTCTCTCTCTCTCTCTCTCTCTCTCTCTCTCTCTCTCTCTCTCTCTCTCTGCGCGTAAACAGTTTGAAGAGAGACCTGTCACATCCCTTTCTGGTTGTTTTTAGACGCTTTTAGGTTTTGATGTTGCATAAAATGAAACCGCGTTTGCACCGACAACACACACACACACACACACACACATATATACACATACATACAGTAGATATCTATAAAACATACACACACACATATATACAGTAGAGATATATAGAGTATAAAGTGTATGTGTGTGTGTGTATGTGTATGTGTGTGTATATATATATATATATATATATATATATATATATATATATATATATATATATACACACACATACATACAGTAGATATCTATAAAACATACACACACACGCATGTGTATAAATGACCAATTGCTTTCATTTATAGTGTATTCAAATAGAAAGTATTTTTTTTTTATTATTGTAATAACACTTTACAGTACTGCTGTTTTTACTGTTTTCCATCAAATAACTGAGCATGAAATGTCTCCTAACAAAAACGAGCATAAATACAAAACCAAACGTTAACGTAGACCTAAATTAAACAAATGACGTACCATTAACCAAAAAAATACAAGCAGGACTGTTGAGAGCGACTCAGAGAAGGCAAAAACATGCTATTTTTCAAACAAAATCAAATCAAACAAAAGAGGAAGTGTTTTTTTGTGTGTGTGTGTGTTACTATTACAATCAAGGTTTTGGCACTATATATTACGTGAGGTCTGCTGTGCTGAAATCACATCTGTATCGTGATCGCATCTCACTCCACACAAACCCCATTTATTCAAAACAATTACGCTCACGGCCGCCTTTATTCAATTTCTATTTTTTTTTTTTTTTTTTTGGCTATTGAGTAATAGAGCTATTCTTGCACATGCTGGTTCGTCATAGCTTTTTTTTTTTTTTTTAACCCCAAGGTTATCCGCCACAAGGCTGTTGAAATAACACGGCTCAACACCGCAAAGCATCGCTGCGCCCGCGTTCGAGGTTCAGTGCCGTCTTATCCTCCGTAACAGAGCCGGCTCGACTCTCAGCCGCGCTGTTGTTTTAAATAACGTCAAAAAATTTCACGATTAAATATTTAAACGGCCGCTTCAGCACAACTTGCAGCTTTAGTGCATTATCAATCGGGGGTATGAGGAAACGCGTAAATGGTCGTGAAACGATCGCAGTAATTATTTTGAACTTAAATCACGCAACGCTGACATGGTTTGAGCTCTTGGTTAAAATGTGGTTGGAAATTACACTCTGATGTGAGTAAGATGTTCCAGCGCCCGACATTTGCAGTTCCTCTAACTTAAACGCATCACACCGCAGAGGGTAGCGTGCTCGTATTTTTCTTGGGTTTTTTTTTTTTCATCACTTGCGCGTAAATGCGCGCGCAAGCTGAAAAAAAAAACTTTATAAGCACTTTTTTTAAGGGTCCGATTCTTGGGTAGCAGCTTTTGTCAAATTATGGGCAGAAAGGGGGCATGCCTGAGCTCAGATTTGCCTGAAAAAAAATCAGCATTTCTCATCAACCCGACTCGTTTCACCCTGTTTTTTCTGCTTTGATGCACGTTTTAAACGCACTGCAACCCAGAGCTTCGAGAAGGCGGGCATGCGCGTTATAAAAAGGGCTGCCTTCATCACTCTGGCAAGGCTGAAGCCCCTACATTTCAGCAGGTATTAACTGCCTTAAACACTGGATAAACAAGATCCTTCTTTTAAAACCAAAAAAAAAAACCCAGGCGCGTGACCCACAGCTTTCCACTTGTGTGGGCAACCTGAGGCGAAAACGGGGCAAAAACGCGTTCGCCCGTAACCGAAAACGCGTCCCACACGTGTCGTTTTCTTTAAAACGTTCTGTTTTCTTTTTTAAAACCAATTCTTAAGCGCAAAGTTTACTTTACGCTTTTTTTTCCTTCAGTTTTGCGGTTTCCTGCGAACGGTTTCTAGCGAAGCCGACCGGAGAAGTGTGCAGAGCGCGCGAGAAGATGCGTCTTGTTTAAAAAAAAAAACAAAAAAACAAACTTCCAGGCCGGTCGGCGGCTGTCGGGGCTACATCAGCGACACGGGCGGTCTCTTTTTCCCTTCATGTTCTCGGTTCCGTTTATTTGTGGAGTTAAAGTGAGCCACCGCGGAGTACGAAATCGACACTTACCCGGCGACGCGGACGCGGCTCCTCGCGCAGCGAAGTAAAGCTCTGAAAGCACGCGCACGTGACGCGCGCGCTTCACACCTCTCCTCGCAGACTAAAGGAAGCGGAGAGAAATGGTGTGCGGTTTGCAGAATTGCACGCTCTTGGCTGCTAAAATATAGGTCGTTGGCTTTTATCGCGTATCGAAGTTAGCATGTTTAATTTTAAGCGAGTAGAGCAAGTGATTTTTGACGTACGGGTACAGAGGTGGCGGCATTGCATCGTAGTTGGTTTTATTTAACTACGTGTACGTTTTTGTTTAGTTTTTTTGTGCGTATTTTAAGAAGCAGGGTGTTGACAGATTGAGGGTTTGAAATAGCACCCGTCAAACGCGGGTAAAAAAAAAATAAAAAAAATCTGTTGCTGGTAAAGTCAAATCGTTATTCTTGGTAACCTTTCTTGGGGATGTTTGTGCAAGCCAAATCTGCACAGGTTTAGCTCAAATAGCCACTGAAGACTGTTGAGACGTCGTGACATCATGGAGCGCATTGCAAAAACCAAGCAAAGCACACCTACGGAGTGCACGCACACGCGACGTGACCCGACACCGGCTAGACGAACAGTGCGCGTGCGCGTTCAGAGCGCGCTCTTTCATTACTCGACGCTTGATATGCATTGAGAATGATCGTATGATTCAGGATGATGTATTTATCAATTTCATATAGTTACAAAATGCTATGTTGATTTTCTGCAAAAAATAAACAAAACGTCAGTATCCGAGAGGCCTTCCACAAGAAGGTGGTTTGTTCCTGAACGAATCTACCGTTTAAATGACTCGGTTCAGTCTACCACCTACTGGCAGTGTTGATTTTGCTTTTGAAATGTATTTTCATGTTGTCAATAAATGTATAAAACATTGCATTTTTAAAAAAAAATGCAGGCCCCTCTGAGCCGAACTAATGCGTTAAAAGGCTACATTGGTTGTGTGTGTGTGTGTGTATATATGTGTATATATGTGTGTGTATATTTATGTGTATATATGTGTATATGTGTGTGTGTATATGTGTGTGTGTATATATATATATATATATATATATATATATATATATATATATATATATATATATATATATATATATATATGTATGTATGTATGTATGTGTGTGTGTGTGTGTATATATATATATATATATATATATATATATATATATATATATATATATATATATATATATATATATATATATATCTATCCATGGCCAAAAGTTTTGAGAATTGCATAAATATAAGTTGCTGCTTAAGTTTTTTTAATAGCAATCTGCATATACTCCAGAATGTTATGAAGAGTGATCAGATGAATTGCATAGTCCTTCTTTGCCATGAAAATTAACTTAAACCTGAAAAAAACTTTCCACTGCATTTCTCTGCTGTCATTAAACGACCTGCTGAGATCATTTCAGAAAACGTCATGTTAAGTCAAGTGAGAATGTTGACGAGCACAAGGCTGGAGATCATTATGTCAGGCTGATTGGGTTAGAATGACAGACTTGACATGTTAAAAGGAGGGTGATGCTTGAAATCATTGTTCCTTCATCGTTAACCATGGTGACCTGCAAAGAAACGCGTGCAGCCATCATTGCGTTGCATAAAAATGGCTTCACAGGCAAGAATATTGTGGCTACTAAGATTGCACCTAAATCAACAATTTATAGGATCATCAAGAGCTTCAAGGAAAGAGGTTCAATTCTTGTTAAGAAGGCTTAAGGGCGTCCAAAAAAGTCCAGCGAGCGCCAGGATCGTCTCCTAAAGAGGATTCAGCTGCAGGATCGGAGAGCCACCAGTGCAGAGCTTGCTCAGGAATAGCAGCAGACAGATGAGAAGTGAGGAGAAGACTTTTGGAAGTGAGGAGAAGACTTTTGGAAGATGGAGTGGTGTCAAGAAGGGCACCAAAGAAGCCACTTCTCTCCAAAAAAAAACATCAGGGACAGATTGATCTTCTGCAAAAAGTATGGTGAATGGACTGCTGAGGACTGGGGCAAAGTTACATTGTCCGATGAAGCCCCTTTCCGATTGTTTGGGGCATCTGGAAAAAGGCTTGTCCGGAGAAGAAAAGGTGAGCGCTACCATCAGTCCCGTCTCAAGCCAACAGTAAAGCATCTTGAGACCATTCATGTGTGAGGTTGCTTCTCATCCAAGGGAGTGGGCTCACTCACAATTTTGCCCAAAAACACAGCCATGAATAAAGAACGGTACCAAAACACCCTCCAGCAGCAACTTCTTCCAACAATCCAACAACAGTTTGGTGAAGAACAAGGCATTTTCCAGCACGATGGAGCACCGCGCCAGAAGGCAAAAGTGATAACTAAGTGGCTCGGGGACCAAAACGTTGACATTTTGGGTCCATGGCCCGGAAACTCCCCAGATCTTAACCCCATTGAGAACTTGTGTTCAATCCTCTAGAGGCGGGTGGACAAACAAAAACCCACTACATATGACCAACTCCAAGAAGTGATCATGAAAGAATGGGTTGCTATCAGTCAGGATTTGACCGCGAAGTTGATCGAGAGCATGCCCAGTCGAATCGCAGAGGTCCTGAAAAAGAAGGGCCAACACTGCAAATAATAATGTCATGTAATTGTCGATAAAAGCCTTTGAAACGTATGAAGTGCTTGTAATTATATTTCAGCACATCACGGAAACAACTGAAACAAAAGATCTAAAAGCAGTTTAACTTTGCGAAAACTAATATTTGCGTCCTTCTCAAAACCTTTGGCCACGACTGTATGTTCATTATTATTATTATTATTATTTTCCTTTTTTAAACCTTACAACTGTGCTGCGTTTGGGGGTTTTATGGTATTTTTAATTTAAATAGGTAATTTTGTCATATTGTGTATACAGCTGTGCTTGTTAAACTAGTAAGATGTATGTTCCTCAGTAGATGGACACAACATTACAACGAGCTAGTAGAATATTGCCGCCATCTACTGGAAAGTTACTTATTTAATTATTTTCAAATTTGTTTTGAAGATTGAACCGCAGCCTAATATATTTTAAAGAAGTGTTTCAATAAATACGGTGTTATGCAGGAATACCAGATGTAATTATTCTTGATCTTTAATTGTGTTGAATACATTTACATTTGCACTGGAAACTATTTAAAATAATCAATAACTAATTTTATTTTTATTTTAATTTCATTTTATTTTTATTTTATTAACATAATAAATACATAAGTACTGTCACAAATGTATTGTTTATTGTTAGTTCAGATTATCACTGTATAATATTTAATAACGTGAGGTAAAATCCTACCGAGGGCCGCAGGTAGATCAGGGCCTGTCCTGCACTCAATGGTTGAGTCTGAAATTGCAGACTTTTAATATTTCATACTTGTTTTTAACAAGCATGCTTTTATCCCCCCTAACAAGTAGCCTACCAAAGCTCGTCAAAACCTATTGTGTTCTAACACGCGCCTTTTTGAACCGGTTCTTCGAATCCAAACGATTCAGTGAAATGATTCATCGGATCACTGCAGTGCCAGCGGGCGGCGCTAAATCATAAAAAGCGACACCTATATTCTCAAAAAAAAAACTTTATGTAAACAGTTTCTCTTTCTGAACGCGTGCGCCGAACAGAGTATTGATCGGTTCATCGATTGATTGAATATCGATGCTTCGACAGGAGTTAAATGAATAAGAATAAGACTCAATGTATCAATGTGCAAATACTTTGATTTTATTATGTGAAAAAAATGTACAGGCCCATACTTAGTCTTTTGTTATTTCAATCCCTTTTTCCTTTTCTTTTCTCCTTTTTTAAAGTACATTAGGCCATTCAGCGTTCAACAACAGCCAAGAGATAAATCAGCTCCGTATTAAGGTGGTGTTTTTTGTTTCGCTCATTGTTTTGGGTGAAGGTGAGCGAGTGTGGAGGGACGGGGAGGCGGAAATATGGGGGGATGGGACACACGGTGAGAAATTTGTAATTGTTGCGTTGCATCGGGAAACGTGCCTTCACTCTATATTTCTGTTGCTATGGAAACCTGTGAGGGAGCTGGCGGATGCCTGGGAGACCCCCAGCGAAAGTCCTCCACACACACACACACACACACACACACACACACACACACACACACACAGAGAGAGAGAGACAGAGACAGAGAGGGAGAAATCCTGTGTGGGTATGTCTGAATAAATTTAATTGTAATTATTTGAATGCACTCCAAAGCCTTGCGAAGAAGCGGCTGTTGTGTCTGCGATTCAGATTCGTGTTAAAATCCCGCTTAATCTCAGCGTGTAGCTAATTAATAAAAGCTCTAGGGAAAATAACTCATCTCTCGTTTTATCTAATTGGGCCGCAATTGTGATTTATAGCGATTAATATGAAAGAATGCAATGCTGACTGAAGAGTATGACTGTGAAACAGGATAATGATTGAGATGATTACTTACGCTGATTAAACTGCATCGATACAATCAGATTTCATTAATTGAAGCATTACTAAAAGTTTATAGTACAAAATGCATAATTTCCAATTTACTCTTGCTTTAAAATGTGTGTATATATTTATTTATTTATTTATTTATATATATATATATATATATATATATATATTTATATATTTATATATATATATATATATATATATATATATATATATATATATATATATATATATATATTTATTTATATATATATAAAGATGCAATTTTATATACTATATATAATTTTTTCCACTGTAATTTAAAGTATACATGCAGGAAAATTTAATAACAGAAAATACTTCTGTAAAACTGTAGTATAATATAATTCTAAATTACAAAATGAAATGGCATTTTTAAAACACATAAATACATTTATACATCTATTTCAACATTTAATTGTATAAACATAAGTCGGAACTGGATGAAATGAAGACTGTCTTTTAAATGAAGGGTTTGTTAGAAATAAGCCTCGAGCTTTTTATACGTCAGTATGTGATTTTGAGCCTCCTCTCAGGAAACGCGTCTTCGCTGTTGAGAAAAACTAATTAGATGCGTCGCAAAACCCAAAAGCTTAGACACCATCTGCGCCAAAAAAAAAACCTCAAGTCGTCAACTTATGTATTGTCTTGACTTACTTTCAGCAGGGAACGAAATAATTAAGTTGAAGTTATTTTTAAAAAGCGAAAAGGAGGGCCCGGGTTAACCAAGATGGTTAAAAGCATGCATTTCAGCTGATGGTATAAGAAACAAATGTGTAGATCGTAAATGTACCATAAGGGAATGACAAGCAGGCACTTTCTCTGTCGTTTCTGTTAGCGTTATTATTATTATTATTATTATTATTATTATTATTATTTTTACAGGAAATATGAATGAAAATGAAACTGTTTTCTCGAAACCATCTCTTTTTAAGCAGCTCGCATGCTGAGATTGTACAGAGTCATTCGCAGTGAATACAAATGAAAGCACAACACACACACACACACACACACAGATTCTTGAAATGCCCCATGCGGAGAAATATCCAGCCGCGTGACTGAATTGGCTGTTGAGGGGAAACTGTGGAAAACTTTTAGTGGAAAAATATTTCTAACGCCAGCGATCCATCACTTGAAGACAGCTGGCGGGAAAACACTGAACGCTAAATACTGT
>NC_056702.1:13167710-13227710 GCF_018831695.1 Puntigrus tetrazona | reverse complement strand
GCTTATGTAATGTGACCATGTTTTAGCCAGCTGAGTGTGTGAGTGGGTTTTCGCTGTAAATAGCCCACGCTACGCTGCCTAATGCTTTTCTGGAAATGATGTTGGTATTGGGGTGAAGAAGTTCACGTTCGTATCAGATACTCTGGAAAACGTACAATAATGCATTTGTCTATGAAGCAAAACACGGCACTAGAATACATTAAAATACACTTGTGCTCATTCAGCGACAGTTATTAAACGACATATATAAGACTTAGTTTGATAAAACGCCCTTTTTGTGGGTATTAACGACAACTGGTGCCGTTTTTATTGACTTTATCTTTTAAACGTTGGCGGTTTTTAATAATTGCATCGTTTTAAGCGCTGGAAATTGATTGAGGACGACATTTCGACAGCAGTTAATCATATTTTAATACATTCTACTTGCGATCAAGATGTCGTACAGCAGAGAAGTAAAAAATATATCACTATGAAAGTCATTGCAAACAAAAAATATATATATATAGAAAACATATCCAATTTTGCATAGATCAAAAATCACATTTACATGACATGCCATGACAAAAGGCAGCCCCTCAAAAATGTACTTGTCCTTGAATCGTAAAGAGAAACCACCGACGCGTTAGACGTAACAGCAGGCATTTTGGGAAAACAGAGTTATGTATTTATGCGCGTATGCACATTTCAGCGCACTCGCACAACATATAACCCCTCACACAATAAGTTTATATCAAACACCGGTCTTGATGGTAATAATATTCCCTAATCCGTAATGCCCGGGTTGCCAGATTGATATTTTTTCTGGTTTTAAATCGACCCTAACCTCCTAGCACACATTATAAAAATAGTTTATCGGAAACAAAATAAATATCACAAATATATTAGTTCACTTCCGAAGTTAATACTTCATATGCAAGTCGCCTTTATAAATATAATTTGGTCTTAAAAGACGGATAAAATTTTAGATAGTTCTGCGGTGAATTCAGGTTTTTCACAGTTGAACCGTCTTCACTTCGCGCTTGTTCCCACGGAGGACGTCTTGTTCTTTTGGTTGTATGGTTTGTCTTCACCATGCTTATGAAAAAACGGCACTCTTAAAACGCAAAGGTCCTTTATTGGCATCACTGAAGAACCTTTAACATCCTTGGAATCTTTCCATTCCACAAAAGGTTCTCAATGGTGGAAAAAGGTTCTTCACGGTAAGGATGGCGACACATCGGGCAACTTTTTGAACAATGTTGCCGGGCAACTTTTGGAAATGTTGACGTAAACGATCAACCAGGTGAGGGAACCTCCAATAAATTAATCTAAATTATCGGGACAAAAATTTGTGACCCCCTTCTCGATTGAAAGGTTCTCAAGCAACATGGCTCAAAAAAAGCTGCCCAGCGTATCATCAGCCTAAAAAAAAAAAAAGATCTGTTCATTGAAAGGGAACCAGAAATGGTTCTTCTATGGCATTGTTGTCCTTTGGAACAATTCTTAAAGTCCTTATTTTTGTAAAAGCGGAAGGTTGTTTAAGCTGTTTTGATGGCTTTTAAAGAAGTTTTTGGTACTTGATCAGATGGCCATCCAGTTGAATCCTCTAAAGGCCAGGTTGACTAGTCTGGGAGACCAGGTTGACCAACTCAAACCGGGCCAAAACCTTCAGAGGCTCTCTTTAACAGGGAAAGCAAAAATTGTCATATTCCATGTCTAAATCTCATTTTGGAAAAAAAATCCATTGGGTATGAGGCAACCTGAGGTTTCCCGACGGATGGAATGATTCTTCGCATCCCCTGAGTACGATATAGGTTTTTCTGTAGATTTACGTCCGTCAAGGAGGTTAGCTTAGTTAGCGAACTGGGAGTAGAAGGCCACTTTGACTCGCTCGATCTGATGACAGAGTTTGATGGCGGGGCCGAGCTTTAGATCCATACATTCTTGGACGGTAGGAAGGGTCAGCAGCAACAGGGCCTGTCCATCAATGTCCTTCAGAAGCGAAGAAGATGTGTGGTTAGCATAAATATTTGATTTTAGCTCGTTCTTGTTTACTTCACCTGATAGCAAATGTGTGATTGATTTCGGCAAAAAGCAATGCATTCTGGATGCTGGATCTGACACAGCCATTTAATATAGCTAGAAATATTTACAAAAATTAAATGCTAATGTTAAGGTTTCAAATATTAAAATATACCCAAGCATAATATTTACAGATAAATGTGTGTATATATATAATTTTCAAGTGTGCAATTAACAGCATAATTTAATTTTAAATATTGAAATTATTTTTTGTATTGTTTATTTTGATTTATATTAAACTACATAAATTATGTTCATACAAATAATCAAACTTTGACCATTTAATTACTTATTTAAATATATACTGTAACAATAATACAAATACATAATTTTCAAATTATTGAAATAATAAAAGTTTGACACAAAAAAAAAAAACTTGAATTATTTGATGTCTGCATTAGTTAAAAAAAATAACAAATTAGTGTTTTTAAGTATTTACAAGTACTTAAAAAAATGAATAAAATAATGGTAACGCTTAAGGGTAACTTGTGATTTTAATAATTGACATTTACTAATATCAATAAATGCTGCAGAAGTCTTCATTCTTATTTCAACTAATGTTAACTTATGAACCTCATTGTAAAGCGTTACCAAAACACCGATTGGCCTTTTGATATGCATCCTTCAATATTTAAGCAAGGCAAGAAGCATGACTTCCACGTGGTCAATATTTGGTTGCCGATCACCGTTTACGAAAGATCATCTATAAAACAAATCTCGTAGGCTATAACGCACCTGCTCTTGGAATATCTTCGCTAGAGAGGCACAGTCCGTGGACGTGATGAAGTCGACCACATCAGAGACGCTCCATTCCAGAGGATTGGTCTCCAACACCAGACGGTCTTCCTCTTCAAAACCCTCGGTCTACGTTCACACACGAGCACAGTTCACCTTAACTAACGCAATCCAATGTAGATGAAAGATGCTGCTTTTTTTAGAGAATCCGTGCGGATGTCTTACCTTCGCGTGCGTGTCTTTGGCCGCCTGGTTCTGGCTGCAAGAAACCGAGCGTGTGGTTCTTCTGGGAGACGATCTGTCTGTGGGTTCTGGCCCTGGATGGGTCGCCCTGCGCTGAAGAGCGGCGCGGCGCGGGGGTCTTCCTCTCCTCGGGACGTCCTTGAAGGAGTGGGCTGAGGCCTCCTCAGGCGGCGAGCTGGAACTCACTTCACTGCCCCACTCCTCGACGTCTTCATCTTCATCATCATCATAGTAATAATCGCTATCCTGTGAAGAAACAGGGACAGTCTTGTGCTTGTTCTTAAGGGTGGGTACCGTTGCTTCGTTAAATTTCTTGGCCACAAATATCATTTTTGAACAAATTAATAATTCCTAACAAAATTTTAGTGTCAACTTGTCTGATAACATCAATAAATCATATCTTTTCCGTTGGCTGTAAGGTTTATTTTAAACAGTTGGCTGGTTTCTTCTTCACGTTTCATGCTGAAACAAATAAGTTATTCAGTCACAGAAAAAAATATATATATTTATAACAGATGCTTTTTAATTACTTTAAACGGATTCTTATCAAAATAAAAAAAAATTGAATTAAATCTAGGTTTTACCCCGATGGTAATTTTTAGTTATTTAGCACAAAACTAAAAAGAACTTAATATTTATTATTTATATATTATTTAAATATTCAGCGAATACGGTTAAAAAAAAGAAAATACGCTTTAGATACAGTATATTACTCAATATATAAATAGTTCATTCCGTGGCTTTGTATAATGCATTATAAAGGTATTCATAATGCATGTTTGTAATGCATTATATATTTTCATAAATAATTTTAACCAAAGTTATTATAATATTTGCAGATTCCTTGTTACATCTGAAACCGCTTGTCATGTTTGCATGAATGCATTATATGTTCTGTGTAACAATGTGATTAATATTATAATGTATGGTTACAATATCATAATTAATTGATTTAAAATGCATTGCACACATTTTTCTTATTTTTTTGAACGTTTGACTATTTTATTGTAAAATGACCGTTACATTTAATAACAGTAATAATGCATTAATTATTTAAAAAACATTTTAAATGATTAAAAAAAAATTTTATATATATATATATATATATATATATATATATATATATATATATATATATATATATATATATATATATATATATAATTTAAATAATGAATTAATTAGCTATTTTAATTATTAAAAATTTTTTTCAGTGCACTCCACCCAGACAAAACCTAGCCGGTCAAAGTACCCGCTTCGCATGAAACAAAATACGTATCTGGGCTGTGATTACGCAACATTTCACGTTTATTATTCTCGTCGTTCAGAAATGTGCGTACTTTTCATGCGCTTGCTTACTCTCAAGTGAGACGCGAGGGAATGTTTCAGAGCGTGTGTTTTTGGTTTGGACCGACCTGAGGTGACTCTGCGGTGTGGTATCCCACGATAGACGTGCGCCGTTTCTTCTGCACAAAGATGGCTTTGCGCTTCTTCCGGCGCCGCGCCGGTTTGGTCACGTCCCCGTCCTGCGCGTTCTCCCCTAAGCTCGGGCGTCCCACTTTCCTCTTCTTGTAATACGCTGCGGCGGGCATAAACGCGATTTATTGACCGTTCCCGAGAGCTACGTGCGTTTCCGGGAGAAAACACTCACTGTATTTGGTCTTGGTCTGGCTGAAGCAGTTTTCGGGGCACTTGTCGGACACGATCGTCGGGCCGAAGAGATTGGGACAGCACTGAAGTCGCTCGCATACTCGGCGGCAGAACTCCGAGACTTGATCCGCGGTCCGGACGATCCTCGTGGTGGACCGGTAGCTCTTCCCTTTGTATCTGTGAACGAGCGAACGGGTTCAGGAGTGTTCGACGTTTTAGACTTTCGGGCTCAGCTACGCACGACTGTGCTAATCAGCTGTCGCATTATGCAAATGAAGGACTGCTCTCCGTTCATCACGAATGCACTTTAATTTGGTATGTTAGCTAATTTAGCAGTAATATATTTGCTTTTAGAACGATGCACACTCAAGAGTATCGGAAAGCCTTAATGAGCAGGTAAAGAGAAATAATGGCATTGGATCGCAGACTTAGGCCATCGTTTGATTAGGTTTTTTATAAAAGTGTTTTAGTATAAAACATTACTGGCGTGCATATAAAACTAGCTTCATATAAAACTAATCAATGTCTGCGGTGTACTGTCCTTTACTGTAGATAACTAAAAGCACACACAAGCGTGTGTGTGTGTGTGTGTGTGTGTGTGTGTGTGTGTGTGTTCATACTTGGCTTTCAGGGTTTCTTCCTGACAGTTCCACTGTGGGTCTTCCACCATCTGCAGCTCTCTGAGCACACGGCCGGGTTTATACGCCGAGTTTATCAACATCGTCAGGATCTGTGAGAAATGCGTCCCATGTAGCCAATCACGTCACGCAGATACCAACGAACATTCAAACACACAGCGGGAAACTATTCTTTCGCTTCTGTGATCATCGTTTTAACGCAGGACGTAATCAAATAACGTAAGTGTAGGATTGTAATACAATAAAACGTATAAAACGCCAGAAAGACTACCTCTTTGAGGACTACGGCACACTTTCCAGGCCCAACGGCTTTGGGCAGCTCCGCGATTCGGCCTTTGTTGAGATACGGACCGGAAAAACAGCGGTGGTTGATGAAGAGCTGGGAGCAACAGTATTTTCCGTTCGCCGAACCTAGATGTTAGCGAAATGTTAGCACGCAGTCGCGCGGACGAGGTTTACAGGACACGAATTAAAATGAATATTCGGCAAACCTATATCCACGGACGAGCAGAGGTTAAGAGGGGCATCCGGAGGCTGCGAGGGGGCCAACCTAAAATAAAATTTAAAAAAAAGCATCGCACTACAGGAACGATCGAACAGAAAAAGCATACAGCATTAACATATTTTCGAAACGAGAAGTCACGTGCGGGTTTAGGTTAAAAGTCCCACGCTTTTTAGCGAAGGTGACATGGTTAAAATGGTTAAAACGTCCGCGAGCGTCTACTCACTGTTTCTCGGGCTGAACAACGGCAATCTTCTTCTGAGGCAAACCTGAAATACCACACAAAAACATGACTCACTGGGGAAGATAGGGACATTTCTCTGGAAAGGGTTGTTCTTTTGTTCTCTGAAAACGCCATGAAATGATGGAAAATCCTGTTCAGGTTTGCTCTGAAAGAGCCGAGTCAGATGAAAAAGTAAAAGCCGTTATTACTGCATCACTTCATTACCATCCACGTCTCGGGCTTACAGTACGTTACCATCAGGTTGGTAAAAATTGCTTTGTTTAACACGCCTGTAAATATTTTCACATGACATCGTAAAACGGGATCCTCCGAAATATTTCACCGGAGAATTTTTCGGTCTGGATATTTTTTTTTTATCTCCGTATTTCGAATTTCGCGCTGCATTGTGTTTAGTTTTAGGGTTAAAATCGAGATTTTCTACTGATTTTTTTCTTTTTTTGAGCGTGTACTATAAATATGGATAAAAATAAACAAATAAATAAATAGTATAAAAAAATATATAAATAAATAATGCCTTTTTTTCCTTACAGTTCTGAGTTTCATGATAGCATATCAGTGTGTTAGTATTTTTTCCCTCAAAAATGGACCTTATAGCTCACAACTGTGAGTTTGTACCTTACAAAAAAGTCCGAATTGCGCTTAAAAGTTAGATTTGTGACTAAATCACACAGTTTTGAATTATAAAGTGAGTATTTCGAAAGGCGTGGTCTTTATTTACATACTTTATAACTCACAGTAGTGATTTTACGTCTTACAATTCTAAGAAAGTCATAATTCAAGTCATAATTGTGAAAAAAAAGTTGCAATATCCTTTTTATTTAGTTGCGAAAACGGGCTACTTTAAGATTGAGAAAATATTTTGACCCGATTTTCTTTTTCACATTATGTTATAGCTTTATGCAAAAATCGCAATTAATCGCATACAAAATAAACATTTTTGTTTGCATAATGTGTGTTTTATGTATATTTCTCGTGTGTATGTGTGTGTATATATATATATATATATATATATATATATATATATATATATATATATATACATACATTACATTTTCAAAAAATGTTTACATGTCTATATTTATATTCATAAAATATAAATATATGTAACATATAAACAACGTTTTTTGAAATAGATGCATGCATGTGTGTGTATTTACATATACATAATAAATATACACAGCATGCATATATATATATATATATATATATATATATATATATATATATATATATAATAATGCCAACATGACATTTTTAATCACGATTAATCGTTTGTCAGCTCTAGCAACGTGCTTTTTTGGTGGTATTGATATCTATATCTATATATTATATCTTTCTATATCTAACGCCTGATTTTCACGCAAACATGGCTAAAACACGCTTTCCAGCAGTACTCGGCACTCACAGACTGTCTTCAGTAGATGTGTTAGCGGATAGCCGTTAGCTTCACACCAGCCCACAGGGAAGATATTCGTGCTCTCGACATCCACTACGCAATCCGGTTGCGGCTTACTCAGACCTAAAAACAAACACGGAGAGCAGAGGTGAAAAACCGTGTCAACAGCGCATCAGCGTGTAATATCTTTCGGTATTCGCTGCAAGATCGCGGCCTTGAGCGATTTCTGCTAAATAATACGCAAAGGAGGTCAATATACAGCGCGCGCTCTGTTTATTCCCACCTTCCAGCCTGAGCCAGAGAAGCCGACCTTTGACCTGAGCGATGCGAGCGACGCAGAGTTCGGCAGACTGGAGCGGATTCACGGCTTCAAGCCACATATCCTTACAGAAGCCCTTGCCCTGAGACGCCTGAACACACACACACACACACACACACACACACACACACACACACACACACACACACACACAGACAGCGGGGAAAAATAGGTCAGTGGTGAAGCGCCATGTGTCCAATTATATAAAACCGCGCGTATCACAATAGGTACAAACACGCTGGATAACGAGGCGCTTTAACGAATCCTTCGAAGTAGCGGCGAACACGCTTATCGCCATTTACGGCCGCTAATTGGTGCAAAACAAACGGCGGCGACAAAAAAACAATTGTGTCTTGAATTGCGGTGTAATTGGTGGAATCTGGCGGGCTGAGTGGCCCTCGCAGTGTTTCAGCTGCGAGCGTCTAGTAGCATTTGCGATACGGAAGATTCATTAAAGTCGTTAATTAAAGTTTACTTGTCAGAGATTTGCAGAAAATCGGAGATAAAATGTGTTTGTGCTGTCAAACAATGAATCGCATTCAAAATGAAAGTTTTTGTTTAAGTGTGTATATTTATTATGTATATATAAATACAAACACACATATATATATATGTGTGTATGTGTGTGTGTGTGTATATATATATATATATATATATATATATATATATATATATTACACACACACACACATACACATATATATATATATGGCTATATGTATGTTTTTTCTTACATAATTTGTGTTCTCATGTAAATTTATTATGCATATATAAACACACAGTAGATGTTTATAAAATATTTACATGTATATATTTCTATATATTATTATTATATATCTAATATATATTTAATATGTAAACAATTTTTTCCACATTTTTTTTCTATTTACACACACACATTGTTTTCACACAATTTTTTTTTTTTTCCGTTTGACAGCACTAATATATAACGTATCCTTTGCCAGGAAATCAACGTAATTCATAGTTCCTGGCTGTGTCATTCAACTTTGAACTTTATGAGGAACGGGAAATACGAGGGGAGCGGTTTAAAAAAACAAAACAAAAAAAATGCCTCTTGGCACCTTGCGTTTCAATGTGACCAACACCGCAACGGGGGAAAGCCAGCAATTGGCACACTGTCATCAGACTTTATCTAAATGAGAAGAAATCCCCAAAGCCTCGTTCAGACTCTATCGGAGCGCGCGCACACACACACACGCTCATCTGAAGGCGAGCTTCTGGGGGGTGGGCATTGAGAGAAAGCGCCTTACGTTTGGGAAACACACATCTGGAGCGGCTTCGGCGCCGGTGTGTTTGAGATAGTCCGCCCAGTCAAAGTCCTGTGACTCAAAACCTGACAGAAAATGAGACGCAGAGGGAAAAAAACAAGTGAGATAGAGAGAAGATAAGTGAGGCGAGAAGCAGAGAGAGACCTATTATAAGAAAATATAGTTTGATTGTAAAGTAGTATATATACATACACACACACACACACACACAACAAACAGGCAGTACTTATCCCTTACATATATTTTTTGTAACTTCTTTTCATATATAATTTAGTCGTTACGTGTAAAGTTCAAAATCTAGTATCTCAAAACATTAGAATATAAGACCATTAAAATACACATCTTTCTCACAAAAAAAAAATCACTTTCTCTTCAGCATAAAGTGCTCCTAAATCTCTTGGTAGAAAGCTGTACTGACTTTGGACTTGATGCACCTGTGTGTGTGTGTGTGTGTGTGTGTGTGTGTGTGTGTAATACTGCTTTAAATTGCTGTTGTTTATTCCTCCCCAAAAGTGAAAGGTTTTCTGCTTAAATTAATTGGAATTTTGTTTTTCATTTTCTGAGCCAAAAATAAATATCACACATTTTTCCCTGTTTTACGAAACGTACCCAATAAAATATATTTCAGTGTAATGATCCTGTCAGGCATATTTACAACAAAAACGTTTTATGATATTTTAAAAGATAAATCACGGTCAAATACTAATTGGTTGTAATTTACTTATGGTTTTTTTTTTTTGGCTGATATCATAGGTTTAGCCCATTTGTCAGTAAGAGTTTTTTTTTTTTTTTTTTTACTCATAAAATTGTATGGTGTTTTAAATATGCTTCCTTATTTTTATTTTTTTTATGAGGTATTGCCATTCGATTTTTTTGTCACTGTATTTTAACATTAACGTTTCTTTTTTATACTTCATTTGTATTTTTGACTTTATTTTCCATTATTAATATTACTTATTTATGTTTTTTGTCTTCAGCAGTGCAAATGTGCAAAGCCACGCCAATGAAGCACATTAAACAGAAAATAAAATCGAGATGAAATGGCTTTGAAAAAAACTCAAGTTAAGAGAATATGAATTTAATAGAGCAAAAATCCCATTAACCCCATCACGCCCACCTTGTGGCCTCTCCAGCCCGACACCATTCTTCAGACACCACTGCACTGGCAGGATGCCCGGAGAGTCGGCGTGACACACCACACGAGTGGGCGTGGCTTCGGCTGTGAGGTCATCCACCGTGATCTGAAAGTAGTATTCATTATAGACCTGCAGAACCGAGAGACGAGCGTGAGACAGAGAGAGACTGATGTCAGGGTAGGTGGCTAGTAATTATAACCTCTAGCATAATAACCCTTCATCTAGTGTGTGTGTGTGTGTGAGAAAGCATACTTTAGTTACAGACACAGGGCAGATGTGGAAGGGTTCCTTGGGTGACACCATTTCGAGCTTCATTCCCGCCCTGAAGGAGTGTGTGCTCAGGTCAGCGTGATCCTGAAACACACACACACACACACACACGTACAGAGACCGGTCGCGATGGTTATCGAGAGCTTTGTGTAAAACACTGCTCCAGCTTTTCGCAAAACACACACACACACACACCTTGAAGACCTCCAGTGGAAGGGGACTTTTCAAGGCTTCAGTTGTAGCTTCATCTAGAGCTTCAGTCCATTCTGAGCTGCTCCTCAAATCACACAGGTCTGAAAGAGAAAGACGAGAACATTCATCCATCCATCCACTTATGTATTGATCTAACCATCCTCCCACCACCATCCATCCTTTTGTGCTTTTATCCATCCGACTATCCTTCTGTACTTCTATCATCCATCTATACTTCTGTATTTGTATCCGTCCATATTTCTGTACTTCCATCTGTTCATCCATCATTATGTATTTCTATCTGTCCATACTTCTGTATTTCTATCCATCCATACTTCATACCATCCATTCTGTATGTCTGTCCATCCATCCATCCATCCATCCATAATTCTGCATTTCTGTCAATCCATTCGTCCATCCATCTATTAATCTGTACTTCTATCCATACATCCACTATTCTGTACTTCTCCATCCATCCATCCATCATCCATATTTCTATTCATCCATCTATCCTTCCATTCATCCACTATTCTGTACTTCTCCATCCATCCATCCATCCATCATCCGTATTTCTATTCATCCATCCATCTATCCATCCATCCATCCATCCATCCATCCACTATTCTGTACTTCTCCATCCATCCATCCACTATTCTGTACTTCTCCCTCCATCCATCCATCCACTATTCTGTACTTCTCCCTCCATCCATCCATCCATCCACTATTCTGTACTTCTCCATCCATCCATCCACTATTCTGTACTTCTCCATCCATCCATCCACTATTCTGTACTTCTCCCTCCATCCATCCATCCATCATCCATCCATCCACTATTCTGTACTTCTCCCTCCATCCATCCATCCATCCATCCATCCATCCATCCATCCATCCATCCATCCATCCACTATTCTGTACTTCTCCCTCCATCCATCCATCCATCTACTATTCTGTACTTCTCCATCCATCCATCCATCCATCCATCCATCCATCCATCCATCCATCCATCCATCCACTATTCTGTACTTCTCCATCCATTCATCCATCCATCCATCCATCATCCATCCATCCGTATGTCTATTCATCCATCTACCCATATGTCTACGCATACATCCAATATTCTCTACTTCTGCATCCTTCCATTCATTTATCCATCCATCCTTCTGTACTTCTATCCATCCATCTACCATTCTGTACATCCACCCATCCATCCAATAGTTTTTCTACCGAAAAGCTAAAAAGCCACACGTTTGTTTGTTAGTTTTTTTTTTTAAAGTGATGCCACCATTTCGCTTCTGAGAAAAGTAGTTAAGCTAATTCCTTAGCTTTTTGCGGCATCGCCACCTCCCAACGGTGCTAAGACTTCACAAACCCAGGCAATCACACGCTCCCGATCACTCTTTCTTCTTAAAATAACTGCTTAGGAACAGTAGTCAATACAAATTCTATAGCGACGCTTTGACTGCTTTCTGACTGCCCACTGAATTCATTCAACTGAATGCACACCTGCATTACTGCATAACCACTTTGCTGTGGGTGTGCATCTACTTTCAAAATTGTAACTGTCATCACCAGTTATTCCTTATACATTACATAAGCATATCCGACAGAAAGGCAAGATCACAAGAGAACATGTCCGAACAAGTTTTCCAATGCATTTAACAGGTTTCCTTTAGGGAAATGTGACTCCAGATCCGTGATAATTAGAGTGTGGAAGCCAGAACCAGCAAGCGTCGAGAAAAAAAGCACGACTATGAACTTCTTTTAAAACGAAACGTAATATTAACACCGACTGTATTTATACAAAACAATACAGGTTCGTGCTCTCACCTGTGGGTGGTTTCAGTGAAAGGTTATTCTCTTTGGCCCAGCCCAGGGGGCGGAGCCTGGTGTCAAGGTAGAACACCCACATGTCATGGGCTGAATCGTTTAGTCCAACGTAGCTGAGGCACAAACGTCCGCCGACGTTACGCAGGACCCGTGCCGCCCAGTACACGCTGGGTTCAAAGGCATCGCGTACCTCTAAAATACAGCCCGACACGATCAGATCCACTGTGTTTTTACCTCTTAATGGCTGAGATGAGAGAAAAAGACAGACAAAGAAATATTAAGTCAATTGTTTGACAATCTACAATGACTTGAGACGTTTTTACGCAGCGGTTTAAAGCTTTTGCTAATGTACGTCTGCTGCTATTGTGGGTTATGGTTTTAGGTAATTGGGTTACTATAAGAGATATAAGATTACTCTAGCATTGGTCAATCGGTTTATGTTACATGAAATATTTTCAAGGAATACACTGTTTATGATACACTGTAAAAAAAAAAATACTGTGATTTTAACAGTAAAAAACTGAAAATGCTTTATTTAATTTGCATTAAATAAAGATCTGTTAATCGTTACATAATGTTTAATAAATAAACATTAACAAGCATATTTTCACATTTCTAGCTATGTATACAATAACCAATGATCTGTTAAGCATTACATAATATTTGTTAATGACAGTTATTATAAATGTTGGATGTTAATTAATTTGTATAATTAATTGTTGGATATTATTATAAGCTAGATATTAGGTGTGTGATTCAGGCTTCACCTGTGTTTTGTCGTATCTACTATCGTCTTGCTGTCACAATGACAGGAAGTGCTGTTTCGACGCACAACCCTGTCACATGATCTTTTACATTATATTCTTGTTTTCATTCATGACGGATTAAACAAGCGTCTGTCTTGATTAAGGCCCGCTCCATTTTTCCGTTCACTGTCATTCGGTGGTTTTCAACCGGTGGGTTTCTGGGCCAAAAGTGGTATTAAACGCAACTGTGGCATTTCGACACACACTGACTTTTCTACGTATGACGCTTGCGGGTTTGTTGATGAGCGTTAATGTTAAGAACGCTTACTTGACATGTGAGTGTAACACACACACACACACACACACACACACACGCAGGCATCTCGCTCTCACCCCTTCAAGCAGGTTTGCCGGCGCCGTCCGTGAACCTGTGAGCTCTTTGATGAGGAATTCGGTCCAGTCGCTGTACTTCTCTTTAATAGCTGACAAAAGATCAAGAAAGAAGAGGTGTAATGAATTTTTCACAAAATAAATTCAAATTCACAGACAATTGCACACTTTTGCTTCTGGGACGGATGCATTATGTTGTGGTTTGATAGTATCTTTAAGTGTGTGTGTGTGTGTGTGTGTGTGTGTGTCATTTTTGAGATAAGAGGTTTTATATACACAGAAAGCACATTAAATGCAATTCTCTACTTTTTAATGTTTCAAAAACGCTTGCGAAAAAAGTCGGTATACGCTGTTCGGCATAACAGCTTTATATTTATGTACAAATAAAAGAGCATATTTATTCCGACCTCGGCTTTTTAAAACGAACCCGAATAAGTGATAACACCAAGGACCGGATTTACTAAGTTTGCACCAGCGTTAAAATCGCATTGTCACGTTTTACTAAATTAACGGTAAAATGACGCGGACATTATTAAATATGCATTTGTGGGTGTTCGCCTTTCAGACGCAAAATTTATGTGACGAGAGTACATTTTAAGTACAAGTATTAAAACTTTCAAAACGGTCAAATAGGTAAAACCTAGCGATTAGAAGGATACTGCCGAAGATAAAAAATAAAAAATCAATTCATATTTTGGGGCTTCGCTGCGATGCTTAATTAGCGTTTTAAAGTCACCTAATGATTATTGGGTAAAACTTTATAATAAGGTGTTATTTGGTGACATTATTAGTTAAAGTATTAACAAACCGTTAACAATGCAACAATGCTATTTATACATTTTTGTTAATGTTAGTTAATAAAAATACAGTTCAATGTCAACTTGTGATTTTAATAATGCATAAGCAAATGCTGAAATTAACATTAATAATTTTTTTGCACATTTTTAGTTAATGTTAACTAATGTAGTTAACTAATGAACCTTATTGTAAAGTGTTCCGATTATTTTTCTTTATTTTTCTAAACTATTATTTCTGTAAAATGCACGGTAGCCATTATTTCTCAACTCGGATACATCTTAATGTACGAAAAAGCTGTGTTGAACTTTTTTATTAGTTGCATTAGTATTATTAAAAAACAGTTTTTTCCATGTCTGACTCACACGCATCCGCTCTTTTCAAACGTCAGTAAACATCCACGGATTTATGAATGAGCCATTTAATAGATTTCCCCTCTCAGACATCTTCCTACTTCCTGCCCCACGGTGTCGGCCACATAAAATATTCATATATGCATTACGAATGTATATAACGAGCATGTACGCGTCCTGCTTTCTGCACGATTGTACACGGTACCTCCGCAGAGTGCTAGTTAGTCGCATGAAACTGTTCGTTAGAATGAGCAGAATTCACATTACTGAAGTTCTCGGTGTGTTTGTGTTATAGCTTGACTCCGAGAGCCAAACACTGTCTCTGCCCCGTTACGTCATGACTGCTTCGCTCAATAACACATGATACCACTCACGAGGGTGTGATCTCTGCCCCGACGGAGGATTTGAGTAAACAAAGACGGACTGAGAGAGAGAGAGAGAGAGAGAGAGAGAGAGAGAGAGAGAGAGAGAGAGAGAGAGAGAGAGACACACAGAGACAGAGAGAGAGAGAGAGAGAGAGAGAGAGAGAGAGAGAGAGAGAGAGAGAGAGACACAGAGAGAGAGAGAGAGAGAGAGAGACAGAGAGAGAGAGAGAGAGAGAGACAGAGAGAGAGATACAAAGAGAGACAGAGAGACAGAGAGAGAGAGAGAGAGAGAGAGAGAGAGAGAGAGAGAGAGAGAGAGAGAGAGAGAGAGAGAGACACAGAGACACAGAGAGAGAGAGAGAGAGAGAGAGAGAGAGAGAGAGAGAGAGAGAGACACAGAGAGAGAGAGAGACACAGAGAGAGAGAGAGACAGAGAGACACAGAGAGAGAGACACAGAGAGACACACACAGAGAGAGAGAGAGAGAGAGAGAGAGAGAGAGAGAGAGAGAGAGAGAGAGAGAGAGAGAGAGAGAGAGAGAGAGAGAGAGAGAGAGAGAGAGATAGAGAGAGAGAGACAGATAGACAGGGCCAACAATTGGATTTTTTTTTTTTTATGTATAAAAGCTTAAAATAAATTCTGTACCAATTTTTATATACCAATATGCAAGAGTAAGCCAAACAAATCTATATATATATATATATATATATATATATATATATATATATATATATATATATTTTTTTTTTTTTTTTTTTTTTTTTTTTTTTATAGCTAGCTATATCCACAGCAATTTACAAATGAGAACAATAGAAAAAAAAAATCAAAGATGCTATAACAAGTCCCAGTTAGCAGAAAACAGAACACAAAAAGAATAGAGCAGTCTGGTGTTAGAGTCCTTTTTTGTATAATAACCAAAAAGAAAACAGATGGAATAAAAATAATAATAATTAATTAAATTGGTGCTTGTGCGTTAACTGAAAGGCAACGCAGCGTCTGATTTTCAGAGACAATGTATTGTGATACAATTATTATGTTTATTACTCGTATAATTACTTTCGCTTATTCCCTTGGTGGAAGTGGTGTTTGAAACGCTGTAATGTTTTTTTAATTTTTATTTAAAGGTCCGATCTTTGATATTAAAAACCACTGACTATGGCGTTCGCCTCAATAAACTCCTATTTTGCTGCTTGTTAATAGTTAGTAAGGTAGTTGTTCAGTACTGGGTAAGATTAGGGATTAGGATGCAGAATATGTGCTTTATAACCACTAATAAACGGTCGGTGTGTTAATAACAGGCATGGTAATAAGCAATTTATACTAACGTTTTACCCCTTTTTTAAGGGGTTCTGTGACGTCTTTTCACGGTCTAAGCAAATTAGCATTAATTATTACATGGTAATTAAACACAACTGAGATTAATGTTTAAAATGGAGCAAACAAACAGTGTGTCTTCTGCTCGGTCCCCGTCTAACGGCGTCTGTTTTTTCCGCCCGATGTTTAACAGACGGGAACAGAGCGACTATTTTTACAGAGACGCAAAATTCGTCACCACCGGAGCTCAGTCATCAGAGACTCTGGCCATTTCCATTTCAACAGGACGCGCATTTCTGTCTCGATTTGTTTATCTTCCTCTTTTAACCCGCGGGGCGCTTGCCTAATAACTACAGCCACTGTAACGCAATAATTGCTGCTAATAAGCGGCTAGCATTACGGTAACATGCTCGCTAATAAACCGACTAATGCGTCTGTGTAGGTCGTTTACACAAATGCGGCCTATTATAGCCCATGCTACAATTGCGTCGCCCCTACGCAGTTTTGGACTATTATATCGGCATCGTAATTTTTCGTAATTTTGCGTTATACGTCGAGACTTGATCATTGAAACCCGAGTACGCGCATGCTCATGATACGAAAATGCATTATAAATTACGATTTTGCAGGATTGCGCGCGGTACCGTCATTATTTTTACATCCTCTAGAGGGCGCTTTATACGACCTATGCTTGCGTTTTTAAGCACTTGCACAAACTCACAGGGTCGTTTTTTTGTTGGGAGGAGCATCTCTGGGTTTGATCACAGTAGCTCTTTCGGGAGAAACATCCGACGCTTGCTTCGTTTAATATCGCGTGTAAGTTGTAAACATGATCTCACTTGCTATTTTCTTTACTCGTGGGATCGTGACTGCGGCTACGAAAAGGTTTCGCGGATATAAATATTGTAAAAAGTAGTTTACTTCGAATCCACTGTGGCCCTTTTTCCCGTGTTTGTTTTTGCCTGCGCGCTCGTTCGGATCGAATGAATGAATGAATGCATAATTTGCGACGTCTCGAGCGCTTCTCGTTTCCTCTTTTCTGCGCTAGGGAGTCTCTGTGCAAATATTCATTTTGCAAAAGCGGATTTGCATATCTTCCAACAACTCTCCTGTAAACAGCGGGGCCAGATTTAAAGAGTTCCCCTGCTTGTGTAATCAAAGCAATTATTCAAGAGAGGAAGGGAGACAAAACGCTGCGTGTTGAAGGGAGAGCAGCGAATGGTACGGCAGAAACGACCTGTCCTGTGTGTCTGAAGTGGATAACGCCATTTCCTGTTTGCCTGCCAACCGCTAGGACATCCAGGATACTATTTTTAACAGCAAAAAGGTCATTGCTTAATCAGGTTAACTCGAGGATATTTGACTAGTTTGTGTTTTTAGGATAATTACAAAAGAAAATAACTATTATTAAACATGTTTTATTTTCCATAACATTGAAAGTCAGAATTTTCTTATATACATACACATATTGTACTCTATGTATGTGTGTGTGTGTGTGTGTGTGTGTGTATATATATATATATATATATATATATATATATATATATATATATATATATATATATATATATATACACACACACTTAATGTCTTATACTGTATTTGTGTGTGTATATATATATATATATATATATATATATATATATATATATATATATATATATATATATATATATATATTTTTTTTAAATAAAAAAATCTAATTTATATGTATATACATATACAGTATAAGACATTACAAATATGATTAATGGAAACTAGTGGGAAAAATACATTAACTATTAATTCTTAGAGTTAAACTAATCTTTTTAGGGTTTAATAACACTAATTAAATGCCAAGATATTATATGCATTATATGAATATGAACATAACAGTGAGATCTATTTCATCTAAACGCACACAGTCATTTTGAAAATCAAATCTGAACACAGAAATATGTCAAGGACAAATATATCAGCGCGTCAAACCATATAATTACGCATTACATCACCATTTAAAGCCGTCACGTATATAGATATAACTACAGCTGTGAACCAAAGCGGTACTGACCTGAACTATTCTAGTATAAAAGGCCGACAGTAATGCAATTCAGCTCAAATAGATACAATAAGAGAAAGTTGAAGGTTTGATTGTGTGTGTGTGAGTGAATGAGTGCCTGTAGCAGAATGCTGCTGTGTCTCAGCGTGTAATCTCCGCAGCACAAGTGTGTACGCTAATCGCTTAAGTAGCGCTAGAACGGGAGTGTGCGGCCGTCGCCATGCCAACCACCCCCCAGCGTCTAAGCGCTCTACTCGGGCCGTGTGTTCGACGCTCTTCAGTGGAACGGGATCATTTCATCACATTAGCTCATGACAATCAAATTCAACACATACTTATGCGATTAACCCTGGGGCTCTTTTATACCGCGCGTCTGCCCGGGTGTGTGCGTTCAGCAGCTCCTTTCATGTTTATTACCCGTCGAACTTAACGAACGATTGAATAATTCATTGAATTGACATCAGGCCGTTGGTGATGAGGATTGAAGGCCCGTTCGCACCAAGGACAACGGCTGTGACGTTTCACCCAGCTTAATGCTCAAAAAACATCGACAGCCAATCAGAATCCTCATTTAAAGCGGCAAATAACAGATCCCCACCCCCCCTGCAATTACAATAAACATAAAGCCGTCATATATAATGGTGAGGATGCTAGTATAGTCATCGTTAGCTGTATATTATATAGTTCTCGTCATTGGTGCGAACAGACTTTGAGTAGTTCACCCAAAAATAACAATTCAAACAAAGTTTCTTTCTCATGTAGAACATAAAGGCGTTTTTTTTTTAATAGTAACTCTTTTCCTCTTGTGTAAGTCAATGGGGACCAACAACTGATGCTCGGTTGAGTTAACTGGTTCTTCCACCAATGGAAATGGAGCACTGTGCTAAAATGCTAAAGTAAAATTGACTCCTTAAAGGCATTGTTTACCCCAGAATGTATCATTTGCTGACCCTCGTGATTTATGAATTTCTTTCACGCACAAAAGAGGCTTCGAGGATAGTTGAAGGTAGCCATCGACCTCCAAATGCTGTGGCTGAACAATAGTTTGGATACTAAAATATCTTTTTGTGTTCAGCAGCATGGTGCAGATTCTGGCATCCTTTTATTTTTGAAGATAATCATGGTAACACTTGTTAACTATTAACTGCGACTTTCCCGTCGGACTTACAGTGCGGCAACACTTTCGTCACGTTCTAGTCCAAATGAGCTGAGAAGCAAGCGAGCGCTTTAAGAAGACAGTAAAATGATCTCTTTGCGAAACCTTGTTCGTCTGGTTCTCGGGATCACGCAGCGTCTCCTTGAGAATCGGTGACCGTTTGCAGCCTTTTGTAACCGTTGTGTACGAGTTTGTCAACTGTCCCGAGTGCCAACGCTGAATCTCAAAAATCATAAAGTCACCGTGGGGAAGAAATCAAATGTGCAGGGCATGCTGGGAAACCAACGAACTTAACGGACCTGGAGGCTTTTTGTCAAAAACAGTGGGCAGCTTCACTACTCAGGAGAAACCCACACACGACCATCACAAAAGACTATAAACGGAAAAGGAGAACCGATGCCATGTGAGCGTTTAAACGGGAATAGTCAACAAAAACTCTTGAACTATTCTTTTTTTTGTGTGAAATATAATTTCTGAATTTTAGAGATTTTTCTTTTCTTTTTTTTTTTTAACTATCTTGCCAATTTTAGGAATTTTAGGATTCGTTTAGGAATCGGTGTTGTTATTGTTAATAACAATTAAATGACAATTAAAATAACTTCAAATAAAGTTTAATTTAAAATAAAAATGAAATAAAATTTTAAATGAAAAACTGAGATGAAAATTAGAAATGTTACCTTGGCAAATTTAAGCAGAATAATAATTAAATTAATATATATATATATATATATTATTAAAATAATAATTATAAATAAAATTAATAGAAATAAGGTTAATAAAAATATTTCAAGAAAATCTGATAAAAGCACAAATATAACAAAATGACTAAAAACCTAAACTTAAAATAAACACTGAAAGGTTTATTTAAAATAAACATTAATTTCATAATAATATGTAAATTATACTAAAATAACGCTGTTGAGGACGCACAGTCAGTCACTGTTAATATTTTATACATTTTATATTGATTCATTGTATGATTAAAATTGGATATTTAATTGTGCTTCTCATTTTAAAATGCACATTACATTTTGGTTGCATTTGTCGAACACTAACAAATAACGTAATCTTTTTCATTGTATTTTATTTGATAGCATGCACATATGTTGTATATACATTAAACTCCAGCAGTCCCGGAAACAGGAAGAATGCGTAAAATGTGTTTCACAGAGCGTGATATCCGTGCAAACATGTGCATGCACCCAGAGAAGCTTGCCAGGCTAAGTAGCTTTACATATGACCTCCGGAGTTGCCTTAACTTTGTATGTCTCAGCTACACAAATGCATGCAAATACGCGAGCTCTCACGCTGACACCACCGTGACATTCACACCTCTCACACAACTCTCGTTCGTGCTCGCATAATCTAATACGCGGGGCTGAGCGAACAAGCATGAGGAACGAGGAAGCAGATGAACAGAATTAAAGAAAGACATTATGGAAAAAAAAAGAAAGAAGAGGAATTCTGGAGGGTGTCTGAGAAAGATGAGGCGAGAGATAAAAAGACCCAGAAAAAGAGAGAATGCATGCGTCTGAGACGTGGGCGTAGGTTTGGATAAACGTAAGCTAGCAAAGTCGAAGGAATAGTCTGCAAAAAAAAATCAAAAATCGACAATTCTGTCAACCGTTTGCTCACCCTTTATTACGATCAACATGCTTGCTTCCGTGAAACGCAAAAGGGGAAATTAAAGAGAGCAAAAAATGTGCTCTTTCATGCATGTATAATGAATTGGGACAAAAATAAGTCAAATATTACCAAAATATAGTGTACTATATTCAAAATTATGAATTATGTCATTATGAACTAATACTACCTGAACTTTGTATATCAACGGACTGCAGAAAATGTGTGTGTATGTGTGTGTGTGTGTATATATATATATATATATATATATATATATATATATATATATTATATATATATACACATTCGTTTTATTCATAACACATGAGGTCGTATTTATTTTTCAGTGAAGAATAGAGTTTTTATGAATTAGATCAACCGAATCAATAAGAACAGCAGGGAGAGTCGAAAATAAAAATCTAGAATATTCTTCACAATTTATCGTTTTGTAGGTTTGCAGAAGTTTCATTTTTAGCTTTTACTGCTTTTAAAACGGCTACTAATAGGGTAGTTTTTGTTTGGCGGGAAAGGAGAACCGCGTTAAAGATTTTACAATACAAGCAAAACCGAATTTGACGGCTAGTGGTTATGCTTTTTTTTTTTTTTTTTTTTTAGCCTGGAAATGAGCAGCTCTGAATTTTTTTGTTACAGAAGGAACAACAGGAGTGGGTAGATGATGACTGAATTTGAAGTTCAGTGTAAATGATTTAAGGGAATGACACAGCTGGACTGTGACGTGATAATGTTTAGACACCTTTTTTACTTTTTACTTATAAAAAAAAAATTAGGCGACTTAATTTTAAAGACTAAATAATTTCAGTGACTTTAAATGCCTATAAAATGTTTATTCTGAAAGTAATATTTATAAAATACGAAAAGATATATATATAAAAAAAGAGCTGTACGCATATTTTAATAAAATAGCCTTAAACGGATAGTTTTAATAGTTGAAAAATACGAACAGGTCTCTTGTTCAGCACTGGATCCTCTGCGGTGAATGGGTGCCGTCGAAATGAGAGTCTAAACAGCTGATTAGAAAAAAAAACAAATAAACCAGTCGGTAAATCGCAATCCTTTTAAACACGAAAAGTTGCGTCACCTATGTTTTTATCAGCTATTATAACTTTCATCCTGACGGCACCCATTCGCTGCAGAGGATCCATTAGTGAGCTAGTGACGTAATGCTACCTTTCTCCGTATCTCTACGCTTCGGATTGTCATTATCATGAAATTGTAATTTTTTTTTCGACTGAACCGTTCCTTTAAACATACAAACACGTACACAGGGTACTTGTACGGATTGCATTCTCCTTCTAAACAACTGTTTAGCTGTAACGGTCAATATCGTACGGCGAAAAGATGGTTTTGCTTATTTTATTTCGAAACCAAACCTATGCCCTTGGTCTGAGAGAAAAGAGGACAGGCAGAGAGAGAGAGAGAGAGAGAGAGAAAGTAGGCTCGGCTTACCTGCTCTGAGGTAAACGTTATCTGAGAAATAAACAGACAGGAACAAAGATGACCAACAAATACACACCGACTAACCATGCACACTCACACACACTCATAAAGGTATGCATACAAACAAAACACTACCTGTGGCGCAAATTAAACACGGCAAAACAAACAGCATTCCTGTCTGCGCCTACACACTTTTTTTTTTTTTTTTTAATTAAGCTTCCGCACACACTATAAAACCTAATTAATGATGTTTACTCAGTCATTTGATTCACGCACATATCTTCTGGCACTCAGTGAAATTAACTTTGCTAATGCAAATGGGTCACGATGACAATAGCTTTCCATAAACCGTTTGACGGAAACGCTAAAGAGCTCTCTCGGATACAAAACCAACGATTTAAGTGGCAGCGGTGCTCTTTATTGGCTGAATGATTCGAACGCGTCGTCATGTTAAACCCTTAATCATTTTTAAAGACCTCGTTTCGGACCGGCTAGGTTAGCTTTGAGGCTAATGTGCTAATGTCAACACAGCAAAGCAAACCTTGGTAGCATTTGAAATGTTTGTTTTGAAAAAAACTAAATATGTTACGAAGATCTCTACACTTTAAATGCTCTTTAGATTGTATATTATATATAACGATCAGCCTCCCGTGACAATTTGTAAATTGTGGTTTATTTTTGGAGCTAATTTTAATACATTACCCCGTTTAGTTTTGTTTAAAGTGGCTTTGTGTGGCTCACTAGGCTGAGATGTAAACTTAAAGCTATTGGCTGTTACACAAAAAAAAAAAAAAAATGTATGTCATGCCCCAACTTCCTGTTTGAACGCATCACCTTTTTTTTTTTTTTTTTTTTTTTTTTTTTAGAAACGTTAGCATTTTTGGACTACTGTGCCATTTCGGTGACCATTTCAACCACCAGCAGAGCTTTCTTCGAAACCGAACCTTGCTTCAGAGCTTGTTGTTGATGGAGTCAGACGACATCTTATCTTAGAAATGCAAACACAGATTTTATCTATTTCTTCCGAAAACGCGCATACCCAAAAAAAGGCCGGACAGATTGCTTAACAGCAACGTCAACTCTCGATTCAAATAACTCGATTTTTTACTATTTATGAAATGATCCAGATTAAATTGAATGCATTTAAAATGGACGCCTAGGGGCAACTGTACATTACGTTGCAGTGCTTTGCTTTACATGCAACTTTTTCAAACTGAGGTGAAATTGAAAGTATTTTCAGTAGCAACTGACGGCATTCCACAAACGCTATCCATGACGCTGAATTTTATGTTGGGCGTAATTGGAATATTCCTTTAATACGCATAATGGAAGGATGCATTAAACAGATCAGCTTTAATGATACTAATGACACAATCCAAAAGTTCCTCATTAAGATATGCATCCAAGTAAAAAGCAGGAAAGTGTAATAAATCCCTTCAAGATGATCTCGACAATGCAAAGCGTGGCTATCGGTGATCAAGTATATGAAATGTGTAAGCTTAAGAGAGAAACTAAATGCATGTTGTTGGCTTCCAGACAGTTTTGGGGAAAATTAATTAAAAGATTTCTTTAAAATACCTCATATTATGTTACGACAAGAAAGTCTGGACTGACACGAGGGTGAATAAATGATGATTGAATTTGAATTTTAGGATGAGCTGCGCCTTTTAAAGTCATCCATTGTAATATTCAAAAACATATTTTAATTCTGCGTCGTCCCTAAGCCCGCTACAGTCAGTCATGTTAAAAACACTCCATGCTTTTTTTATTATAATATAATATTCTGACACAACTGGGATCAGCATCGTCCGTTATTGCCGCTTGACCTTTCAGGAATGTGCCTGACAACAGAACACTTTGTTCAACGGATTGCTTTTCTGATTCAGAGTAAAATAAACTTTTTTAGTACGGGCAAAACGGGTATGGTCAGATTCTTCTAGCCCGTTTTTAATAAAAAGAATAAGAATGATACTCTGAAGTTTGGAGCGGCTTAAAAAGATATTGGTTTTAGATGTCTTGGAGGATGCCAGGTGACAGAAAAACATTTGCGTTCACCTGTTGTAACCTGTTTGTTGACACATTTTAAGTCTTTAAGCCAGTCATGCAGGATCAAATCAGATAATAAATATCAATACATCTGCTGGCATTGCTGTCAGACGATGACAGTGACCCAAATGTGGCAGTCGTACTTAAATCTGTCGTAGGATGCACAGAAGTGCCACAGTGAAAGCCTCGACCCAGACTAAGATTAGATGCCAATACTTTTGACCAATGAATCTTTTGAATTTCAATGAATTTTTTAGACAAATAATATGCAACAATGTTTGATTGCCAAGACTTCTGTCTTGAGACTTCTTACAAATACAATCTGAGTTTGGAACGGTCTAAGCTTTATAGTGTAGGTGAAGCTTAAGCTCTGGCGCGAATACACCAGTCTTGCAAAGGAAAACCAGCGTCCTCTTGACTCTTCTAACCAGAGCTATGGCCTACATTGTCTTAATTCCAAAACTTAATGTTAGACCTAGTAACAAAGAGTTGAGCTTGATAGCAGCCTGATGCAGTTAATGACTAAGCAATGACTGTGTGTGTGTGTGTGTGTGAGAGAGAGAGAGATAGAGCTGTAAGTTCTTTTTTCTTCACTAACAGCCCCTCGCTTGTGAGAAGTCAAGTTGTCAGAGTAGCACTAGCAACATTAGCATTTATGTTAATGTCTGTGCATCTGTGTGTGTGCATGTATGTAAGGAAGTTTGTGGCAAATCATGGAAATGATCTGTCATTTTTATCATATTGATCACTGTATTTATTTGTTTGACCAGTACCGTTGTGGGTTTTGGTTATTTTTGCTCTTGTAAGACCTTTTAAAATTTTTGACCAGCAAATGACAGACATCTGTTTTATCTGGCAGCAAGTGCAAGTCATAACTTTTATTTAATGCACTTGGCCAAAATCTGTTGTTTATACAGTTTTAAATGTGTGTATTTTCTAGCATGAATGCATTTTCACTTTACAATGCCTTTATGTACTCCTCGGAGCTGTGTGGAGTTTTTTTTTTTTTTTTTTTAAAGAAGAATGGATGGACTTTTTTGGGCTTCAAAATCTCAACCCCCATTCATTTCCATTATAAAGCCACAAACACACACACACACACACAGAGGTTGAACAATGAAACTGAAACACTGGCCAATTTAGTGTTGGAGGTTTCATGTCTAAATTTGACCAGACTGTTGGCCAATCTTCATTGATTGCACATTCCACCAGTAAGAGCAGAGTGTGAAGGTTTAATTAGCAGTGTAATAGCACAGTTTTGCTTAAAATATTGCAATGCACACAACATTATGGGTGACATATAAGAGTTCAAAAGAGGATAAATGGTTGATGCACGTCTTGCTGGCACATATGTGACCCAGACAGCAAGTCTTTGTGAAGTATCAAGAGCCACGGTATCCAGGGTAATGTCAGCATACCACCGAGAAGGACGAACCACATCCAACAGGAGTAACTGTGGACGCAAGAGGACGCTGTCTGAAGGGGATGTCTGGGTGCTAACCTGGATTGTATCCATAAAACATAAAACCACAGCTGCCCAACTCACTGCAGAATTCAATGTGCACCTCAACAGGGTCAATATAAATGGACGGGCTGCTATAGCCAAACCTTTGGTCACTTGTGCCAATGCCACACGTCTGTTTCAATGATGCCAGCAGAAAAAATCTTGGGCTGTGGACAATGTGAAACGTGTTTTGTTCTCTGATGAGTCCCCCTACATTGTCTTTCCCACATCCGGAGAAGACCCAAGAAAGCGCACCACCCAGACTGTTGCATGCCCAAAGTGAAGCATGGAGGTGGATCAGTGATGGTTTGGGCTGCAATATCATGACATTCCCTAGACCCAGTACTTGTGCTAGATGGGCACGTCACTGCCAAGGACTACTGAACCATTCTGGAGGACCATGTGCACCCACTGGTTCAAACATTGTATCCTTAAGGTGGTGCCGTGTATCAGGATGAACATGGTGACAGAGTGGTTTGATGAACATGAAAGTGAAGTTGAACATCTCCCATGGCCTGCAGAGTCACCAGATCTAAACATTATTGAGCCACTTTGGGGTGTTTTGGAGGAGCGAGTCAGGAAACGTTTTCCTCCACCAGCATCACGTAGTGACCTGGACACTATTCTGGCTCAAAATCCCTCTGGCCACTGTGCAGGACTTGTATCTGTCATTCCCAAGATGAACTGATGCTGTATTGGCCACAAAAGGATACACCATACTAATGAATTATTGTGGGCTAAAACCAGGTGTTTCAGTTTCATTGTCCAACCCCTGCATATGACTTGAAGTTAGCTTGAGGCTTTGTAAATCATGTGGTAATTTAAATTTTTGGGTGAGTATTCCTTTAAAATCACAAAAAATAATTTAATTGTTATACAATTTAATCCCACACTCGTCCTACTTCTAATCTAGATTAAATAGATTTCTATATTACCAATTAGAATTTAATTTAAATGTACATTTTCCATAATCTCCAATTAAAATACTATTTTTTTATTCAAATTCTATTTTATTCTACTCCTAATGAAGTTGCTCTTTAGGAGAGTGAAACATCTTAAATATCTGACTTGTCAGTGAGTTCTTAACTAAACTTTCAAACTCTTATTAGGTTTCCATTTCTGGGTTTTTTTTTTTATACCCCTAACCCTACTTTATTTAGGACAGTCTAAAGCGAACAGACAATTTTATATTGACCAAAATGACTAAAGAAACGTCACGCACGTGTCAATACACTTCCAAATCACACTAAGAAATCACAGGCTAAACTAAAAACATATTTTACTAACAATAAAAGCAAGTGATACCGTGCCTCGCAAAACATTTCGGCACAGTTTCAAAAAGAAATGGCACTACAGGTTCAATATGTAAACCCTGGCACATTTTTTATTATGTTTATACTGGTATGCGGTGGTTCATAATTGAAATACCAGTGAGCCGTTGTTATAAGTTACTGCTCTATCATGTTGGAAATATGCCCTACACCAAATAATATTCTTCAAGTAATTGCATAAAGTTACTTTGTTGATTGGAACTTCATTCATTTTGGAAACCGCAGTGATATGTACTTGTTGGTACGTATTTCGTGCCTCACTAAAAAGTGCGTTTATGCCATGAGACCAAGTAGAATATTGCGATATATAATATAGGTAGAATATAAGTAGTGATAATATAAACGCACACAAATAGTGCTGGATTATTGTAAAGAGCTGTGACTCTTCACTGTTGCTGTTTTTGGGCAAACACTGAAAATCCAGGTTAAAGTTCATGAAGGAATGATATGGTGTATTGGATAACACTGATAACCTGCTTCCAGTTCCAAAGAATCAATCCCACCTTTGGAAGAAAATAATCCACTTAAACCTAAAGCCTGTCTCAGGCTTTCCAGCCGTTGCAGGCATTTCATTGCTCACTCCTTCATTTCGGAGAACTGTGTTTATATTCCGATGCAACTTTGCATTATTTGTTCGATTAGCATACGCATTTAAAGTCTTAGCGCTGTTCTTTGAACAAACAAGGTGGACTGCTCTACATAGCTTGGTGTGTGCGCTTGGACGTCATTTGTTTAGACAAGAGGCACTGTTTTAACACAACCTTAATCTGTGTTTGAATAGACATGTATCTCTATAGGTGCTTTGGTTTAAGTTTTTGGGTCTTACCTTCAGGTGGCTGAAGCGTTTTGTTGTTCTGAGCGCACCAGCCGACAGGATGAAGTTCAGCTGTCATTACGTCACACCAGAAGTCAGCCTTGCGGTCGTCGCCATAGCCACAGTAGCGTAACAATAGCAACTGACCACATGTGGTTATAATGGTGGCCACCCAATATGTATCCAGACTGCCCTTATTAGCTACTTCAAGCTTCATTCCAGGCTGAAAACTGCTCTGAAGGCTGAGCTCCACCTGTAAAGTACAGCCAGGTGTTAGCACGATGTATTACGACTTTGCTGCGTTCTTCCATGAAACACACATGGCCTCAAAACATTAATAACCATATAATATACCGCTGATATTAGATCCTTGAGTAGTGATGAGTTTTGGCCTAAAGTTAAATGGCACACCTCCTGTTTTGTTCATGCGCGTGATCCTCAGGACCTGATTTGACATTAGACATCAAATAGCAACTCGACACAGTACCAAACCTACCTGTATTTCATGTTTTCTGGGTGGTATTTTTAAGCTTGCTCATGATTTTGAAGCGAAAGGCGTTACACAATGTGCTCACGCTGGAATCAACCTATCGTAGTTTCTACAAAGTAACTTTTTTGGCCAAAACGCCAATTTACAAAATCAGCAACATAAAAGAAAAATGCCCTCAAAAGCGTTTGGGGTGTGTAAGACTTTTTAATATTTTTAAGCAAACAAAAGGCTGCACTGATTCCGAAAAAATGCAGTAAAAACAGTCAAATTGTGAAACTATTTAAAATAATTTACTCTAAAACTTATCTCAATTCAGACATTTTCAGCAGCCATTACTCCATTCTTCAGTGCATAGAAAATTAGTTTATTAGTCTACTAGAAACACTTATGCCGCTTAATATTTATTTCTTTATTTTTTGGAACTTGTAATACTTTTTTTGAAATAAAACTTTTAATCAAAGTAGATGTAATTTGTAACAATATAAGTCTTTGTTTGACCTTTTTTTTTTTAAATCAATTTAACATATCCTTACTGAACAAAAAAAGAAGTGTAGAAAAAAACATATTAAGCGTATGATTAGCTAGTGTATGTGCGACAAAGTATCACTGGTTCCAAAAAAACGAATTAAATAAAATAAATAAGCAGAAAAACACCGTTCAGAATCAGCATGTTAGAATGATTACTGAAATATCATGTGAGGCTGAAGAGTGGAGTAATAAAAAATTCAGCTTTTCCACCACAGTAAATATTTCACTACATTACTGTTTTAATGTGTTTTTAATTAAATAAATAAAGCTTTGGTGAGCAGAAGAGAATAAAATAAACAAATTTTACTGATCACAAAATGAAAGCTTTTGTTTACATAATGTATATAATGTATATATATATATATATATATATATATATATATATATATATATATATATATATGTATATATATATGTATATATATATATATATATATATATATATATATATATATATATATATATATATATATATATATATATATATATATATGTTATGTATAAACATGTTCTGAAATATATACATACATAAAAACAAAAACTTTGGATAGTCATTTGACAGCACTAATATACATATATACATGAACAAACACACACACACACACACACACACACACACACACACACACACAGAGTGTGACATTCTGTCTGTGTGTTCTCACATGTCTGAATGAAGTGTGAGGGGCGGCAGTGGCTCCAGTTTCTTCAAGGTACTCCTCCCAGTTAAAATCCACCTCCTCCTCTGCACAGTCCATGCCTGGTAGGAAAGAGAGAGACCGTAAGAAAGCATGCATGTGTTTTCACACGAGCCGTATTCCGTTCAATCGCGTGAATGCAAACGTTTCTAACCAGCTCAGCTTCACGCACCGCGCTCCAAAATGCGTCCCGATGCAATTCTTAACTCAAGTATGCGTCGTGTTTTCACTACAGCCACAAGGAGATCTATAATGAGTAATCTGAAAACTTGACTTCCTCTGTGGTCAGTTTTCTGCTCTGGTACTCCGATCAATTCATTGCTAAATCAAATTCTGCATTTTGCATTTTTAAAGTAACGTGGTTTGATATTCTCACCTGCATATTTATTTATAGTTTGTATCTAGCTTTAAAGAAAATGATCCACAAATGTCTGTCGATAATCTATAATAAGCAAATGCAGTGACGCATTTTGATGAGCAAATGCAAAAAGCATTCATAAACTCATAAAGTGTGACAAACAGCAGCATTCCTATCACTCCCACGTCTCTCTCTCTCTCTTTTCTGCTAACTAGACCTAGTCCAATAACATTATTATATTAAAAAAAAAATACGAATGAGATTTCTGGTTTCACACAAGGCCATTTGTGTCATGAGTCATCAGATGTTTCACTTCGGAAAAAAATCGAATGCGTTTTTTTTCCCGTCGCTGAGGGGAACGAGGAAAGAAATTCTCCAGAAGATTCGAGATACAACTCTTTCATCTAAAACCAAGGACAGGGCGAGCGGAGCTTCTGTATTTCTGTTACCACTCTAAGCGTTTCAAAATTTCACAAATCCGTTCATTTAGTTTTTTCCGGTGTTTAATAAAAGCGTATCTATCAAGATGATCGTAGAAGGGTCACCAATAGATAAATGTACAGAAACGGCAAAAGGTGGGTGCGTTGTACACCGATAGATATAAGAGTAGCTCGGTCATATGTAATGATAGCCATCTTATATAAAGAAAACTTATACAGACGAATAACAAAAAAACTGAAATTTTTGCCGCCTTGATCATGACGGCAGCCGGCCTCAACGACGCCATCTTGGATTAAAAATTTGAGATTGAATTTGATAATCGAACGCTAAAGCTAAAATAAGGTTACAGTTCTACGGCGTCTTGACTCGTTTCGAAAAAGCAACGCAATCTCGCGACCAATTCCTACGTATTTTACGAAGCCGTTATTTCGAACTTTGCTGTGAACGCTTGTCCGATTGTACGATTGGTCTAAACCCCAGAGCCGGGTGGGTTTAGAGGCGGGGTTAGGTCGGCAATTCGTTAATTGGCAACTCGTAAAATACGTACGATTTAGGGAAAAGGTCATTAGTCACCTGCTAAAATATGTACGAATTGCTGCGAGAACGGGCTAGAAAGATACGAACTTGCTACACTCTGTTTCTCTCGTCTTGAAATCGAACATTTCATTCGCACTCGATTGGATTGTGAAGAAAAGAGAACTTCAAACAAAAAGGCTGAGTAAACCATTTTGCAATCTCGCAGTAATTTCATATAATCTAAATTGGCGTAAAAGGTCTGCTCTGCTCTCCTATTGGCCGTGATCTGGATCGTCTCCAGTATGTGAAAAGCTGATGATTGCATCCTTCAAACCCCTGATGCCTTCAAAAATAGCATGTTTTGGTTACGTCTACGTCTGCTGCTTTGAAGTCAAGCAGCCAAGTAATGCTTTAACACTTTTAACATCTCGGTGTTTCTCGGAATTCGACTAGCGAATCACATTGGTTCCTAATGAATTCAATGCACCGTTCTTTAAAATAAAGCTTGCATTTGGGACTAATAATGTTTTTTGGGGTTTTTTTTTTCTAGTTCAGAAAACCATCTGCACTGGTGTTTTAAAGAAGCCAGAAACCAATATGCTAGTCTGAAGAACCTTTTCTCATCTTCACAACTCAAGAAAGAAAACTGATTCTTCATAAGAAAAAAAAACTATCTGAAGGTGCTCTTTTTGGAGCGAAGGGCAATAAATAATGCACACATTGTGACACTAAAGTTTTTTTTTTTCTTCTGGTTTCAGATGGAACTAAGAATGAGAAGTGCACTTTAACACCAAAACCACTTCCTTGCAAATGACTAACTCAATATTTGCCATGATGGCAGAGTATCGTTTTATATATATATATATATATATATATATATATATATATGTGTGTGTGTGTGTGTGTGCGCATGCATTTCTTGTGTGTTATAAACACAGACCGATTCCATAGAAAAAAAAAATGATGGTTCTGTCCCTCATTTGGCAGACTCATTTCTGGCGGTGTTCCACACCAACCCGGACGAGAATCGAAGCGGAAACTGACGTCACGACTAAAGTATGTGGGTTTTAAATGCGGAAAGGTGTTCTGTCCCCAGTTCATGGGAATTTGCCTTCAAATTGCACAGAAATAGAATAGACATTTAGATCCATTTCTCTAAATTTCTCAATAAATTAAACAAAAATAAATAAAATAAAATAAAAAAAAAAAAAAAAAAAAAAATATATATATATATATATATATATATATATATATATATATATATATATATATATATATATATATATATATATATGTGTGTGTTTAAAAAAAGAAACTTTTATTTTGGATGCGATTAATCATTTTACATTTTAAATAGTAAAAAAAAAAAAAAAAAAAAAAGCCTATTGACCATTGCAAAACAAAAAGCATCTTACAGCATTATACAAGGCAATTTAATCTTGAAATTTAAGTTAGCGTTGGCATATCAAACGAGTAACGTTATTTCGTATTCACCGCTGCTGTCATTTGGATGTCTTGATTGCGGGCTCGCTGCGGTTCAGCCATCGCAGTCGTATCCGAGGGTGGACCGGACACCTCCAGATTGAAGATGTGGGATTAAAGTGAATTATCAAGACCAATCTATGATGTGGGCTGTTTCGGAGTAAATCCCGATTTTAGGCGGGCCGTGCTATCGATTAGCTCGTATTGAGCCAGATGCCCTCTCTCGCTCTAATCCGGGACTTGTTAAACTGTGGAAGGGGAATTAAAGGATTATCGGAAGCACAATGTAGCATTGCTTTTCTTATTAAAATACATGGCTCTGGCCTTTTTCAATCTGAGACGCATTTAATAATCCGTTTTAATCACCCGACTTGGAGAGAGAGGAATTGTTGAGGCTAGCTGCGTGTTCATCGGTCTGATGTTTGGTTTTGGAAAGTGCAGTATGTTTATTTGTGGCCCTGGATCGCAAGGAATGTACAGCGGTAGCCCAAAACACATTGTATGGGATCGATTTTTGCGTTTTAAGTCGAAAATCGTTGGTTTAAGATCACGCTCCGTGAAGATATTTTGTAACTTTCCCACTGTAAATATACTGCAGCTTCCTTTTTGGTTCGTAACATGCATCGCTAACAACCATTTTTCAAATAGTTCTATCAAATATCGTCCTATACCATAACCGTACATGAGTGGAAAGCTTATTTACTTCGAAAATGTTGCGGTTGCTCTGTAAATAATAATTAAAAAATGAAACCCACTTCACCTCGAAAACCTGAGATTAATAATTTCCCACTAAACGCATTCCACCCACCCCAACGATTTGACTATTCGCCTTATTTGCGTAACGTCTTCCAGGAAACTCTATATATCAGGGATATAGGAAAATGTTTACGGCAAGAGCCCTGAAAAATGGCTGTATTGAAAAATGATCATATTCGTTTACAGCAAAAAACACAAACCGCAGTAGTGCTGACGAATGGAAGAAAGAGCTCCACTTAAAGGACAGCGATGACTAAAACAGCAAAACGATAAAGCGGCAAACCATAAAACAATACTTCGTATAAGTCATTACAACTAGGAGAGGCGCTGCATCGCACAAAAGCCGTGGGTCGTCGCTAGACGTTCTTTAGCCGTGATGTACGCGTGCGAGCTTTCTAGAAAAGTCAGCAGTGAGCGGGCCGTGGAAGAAAAGAACTTGATAGCTCGACACCATCGAAACAGATGCTGCGTGGACAAAGAAAAGCAGAAAAGCCCCCGAAGAGTCACATCCGACCGAATGGATAGTTTATTGTAATTAATCAACTCAAGCAGGCCTTGAAAAACATTGAAAATGAATGATAGCGAGAAGCCAAACGGAGTGAGTTTTCTATATAATTTATTTTTACCACTTTTTGTAATTGAAAATAGGATGACTTCTCAGAAACTATAACGCGCTCGGCTTCGGTATTCGGTTCCTTGCTATTTTCTCTTTACCAGGCACAGAAAAATACCCGTGGCATCATTCTATAAAAAAAACAACACCGTGACCTTATAAAGGGAAATTCATGCTATGCATATCTCCCCCCCCACCAAAAAAAAAAAACACTGCCCATGCGTTCCTGCACCTCGAGGTGTTTGTGAGGCAACCTGAAGTTCCCTTTTAAATGAATCATCACGAATGCGAGAGTCTGATTGGAGGCCGCCTTTCAGGCTCGCGTCGTGACGTCCTCGACGGCGTCACATCATAACGTGCTGAACGTAAATTGCATTATTCAGCCCACGACAGGAGAGCGGCGGTCACCCGATCTGCGCGACCCGAGGGTAAACTATCTGATTACCCTGTGACGTATCGCGTATCTCTCGCTCGCGGTGCGCATCTGACAGGGTTTGTGTGCTTTAAATATTGCTTACCAGTAGCCCGCTTCAGATGTTACGTAATCGACATGTGTGCGAACTGGGCTACACCTCGCAACGACTTTTTTTTTTTTTTTTTTTTTTTAACAAGGCGGCCTAACATCCAGGTCGCAAAACGTCGTGAATGTCGCGCGTGCAGCCACTGTTACAGGCAGTGCTTTTTTAACGTTTGTCGTTTGTCATATATATATATATATATATATATATATATATATATATATATATATATATATATATATATATATAAAACACATTTTACAATAATTAAAAAGCATTCGCCACGTTTTGTTTACGTGTAGTAGCCTACTATAAGCGCTCGAGCTGTTACTATGGTTACCCCCTCAGACGAAAGCAACTTGTTTGCTGGCGCTTATTTAGCCGCGAGTGACTATACACACGCGATAAAGTCGCGAACTTGCGTGGCCGGCGGCGAAATATAACACGCAGGCCACTTTTGAGACCCCCAGCCTCTAGTTTCGACTTAGTTTTGAGGGTTCGGGCCTTAATTAGCGGCTCAGTCTCTTCTCGCACCCTGCAGGCGCAGGACAGGTGCAGCTTTCGTCTCATTCTTCCTACCTTAATAATAAAAAAAACGTTTCTGAGTCTCTCTGTGAAGCCTCATCGAAGCTCACGTGCCTTGAATTCTACAAACGCGTCTTTATTTCTTTAATTAGGCTAAACAAACGCTTCGTAATGCACGGGCCTGCTGCGCGTGACAGTCAAAAAAAAAAGGCTTGCCAGCGTAGACACGAAGAGACTTATTCGTGCTCATCTCATTCGGGTCAGGCAGAGAATTAAAAAAAAATACAATTTCATCTCATCTCTAAACGCGTGACTCCATTTCCCCTTCGTTACTGCCATCGGTTTAATCCGCCCGTGCGAAAAAAACCTCGCGGATTTGCAGCGACGTGCACTAACATAAAGGTTAATCAAATAAATAGCCGCTCGCGTTTTTGCTGAAAACGCATCGGTTTTAATTCAACATCGTCGCAATTGATTAGAGAGGAACGCGACGGTCCGTTCGTCGCAGCGCGTGGCGTCTCAATAAATGCCTTCTTTTTTTTTTATAAAGCGGGCAGCCGATTGATTAAAAGGAATAATACGCGAATATAATTATGTCTCTAAGTCGGCCAGCACAGCGGAGAGTGCACAAAGCGAAACAGGAAATATTGTACGAGCATGTGTGATACCGTACTTTACACACTCTAAAAGTATTGCAGCGGAAAAAAACTCCGCAGACGTCGCCAGGCGACAACTTTGAATTTAATTCATTAAAGCACGTCCAGGTGCAGCGAAAGAAACGAAAAAAGGACGCGTAACCGGCGCGGTTGTATTTTTTCCCTCTTCAGAGATTTTGCATGGCAGTTTTAACACACCTTAACCCGCCATGTTGAAAGTGCGTTTGACACATGAGGGGACGAGGGTTTCGGCTCGCGTTCCGCGCACCTGAACCGCGTCCGCCGACCGGCTCGCGACGTCCGAAAACATTTCTACAAACGCCGCGCGAATATGTAAACTTAAGCGTTGATATCTGCGCCCGAGCGCCGCGTCCTTTGAAACCGAAAGGAGGTCAAACGGCAGTTTGAAAATAAAGTCAACAGTGAGAGTCGCTTCGAGGAAGAGCGCGACACGAAAATATCGCTCGTTACATAAACGTTATTTTTCCACGACATTCCCGGCGCGCGTCTCTTCGGGTCGTAAACAGCCCGCGTTTGTCGGCGGAATCGAAAGCGCGTTCGGTCGACACTCGCGTTCCGTACGAATAAGGTCGCTTTAATTCCCGCACCGTTTTGTCAACTCTTCTGTATATTCCCGACTGTTGCGAACAATCTCCGAATGTTTTTTTTTTTTAAACGAGGAAAAAGCGTCCGGACGCGGAAATTCGCGCGAAGAAGCGCGAGCCCGCGTCGGTCACGATCGCCGTCGCGGAACGAAGTTCGTGCTGATGATGTTGCTTTTACCTTAAGCGAGTTTTTTTCCGTCTATCTGAATTGAGGGATCCGGTGTTCTGGTTGAAGCAGGAGCGGTGTGTATGTGTGTGTGTGTGTGTGTGTCCAATATGGCATCATCCCGCATCTGCGCATGTCTCAACATCTACAGATTATTTTCAAGCCGACTCCTTCATTGACCTTTACAGTTGCAAAATTTGTTCAGCCCATTATAAATAGAAGTGGCCCGAGCCTCCGCCTCCCTCGTGTGGGGAAACTCGCGGCTGTGTCTTAAAAGCTCGCGTGCCGCCTGCGTGGACGGTATCGGGCGTTCGCGGGCGCTCGCGGCACTTTTGGGCATCGTTGACGCGTGCGGCGTTTTCGGACGCTTCGGACGTTCGGGCGGCCCAAAAAAACGCCGTAAGAGAACGCGGCAGACATGCTAACTATGTAGGCAGCTCACTAGGGTTTGATACGCAGACGGCGTAAACAAGAGGGGGCTGCCGTCGCGACCTCGTTTGTTTTTCATCTCGATCATCCGTTTGATTATTTCTTCCCACTTCACGCAAAAACCACCGAGCGCTCGATACGCGGAGCGCCTTTTTACTTCCCCGCGTGCAAATATGATACAAAGCGATTTTATTTTTTACACTGAAACTCAAAAAGAAAGAAATGAACATTTGCGTATCGTTTCCATCGTGCCATTTATTTTTTTAAACCTTCGTTTTCACGGCATCGTGCAGCTTTAAAGAGGACAAGATCTAAAATACAGAATTTTTTATTTATTTATTTTTTTACAAATAAAAGTGCTTTCAGTTCATAATCATCTTCAAAGTTCAAATAGCCTATCGTTTTCATTTACAAAAACTCGACCGCTTGTTACAATGCAGTGTGGAAAGTTATAACAAGTTAATAACATAATGATCTAGTTTTTGCTTCATGATAAAGCTTAATTGTTCACTTCGCTTAATGCAGAAGTCATTTACCAAATGCATATTCGTCGCGGCTTTATGTAATGGATGCTACAGCCTATCTAATTGCAAATGAATGCAAAAACGTGTTGTTTTTAATAACCGATAAATCGTATTTTCAATGGACAGATACATCTCGTTACATCTTGTCCTCCATTGCCATCCTGTGGTAACAGTATTCATTGCTGTGCTGAATTTAAACCGACGTCAATATGATGCATTACAGCTTACGGCTCACGGTAAAGCACTGCTCCTCCAAAAAAAATCGAAATCGAGTCAACACGAACCGATTCCTGTGCGCACACCAACGAGGTGAACTTCCTAAAAGCTGCTCTCCTCTAGCGCAGGCTACCATTTAGCGACGTTACAGTAACAGATGGTTCGTGCCTTGAGCTTAATCTACAGGAGGAGGCTGTGACGAGCACGTCCGGGGACAGATTACCGCTGCTGGAGCAGCGACCTTGCGGAGAGGAGATAGACAATGTGGGTCAATACTTTATCCCTCTCTCCGTGCTGGGGCGTGCACTGAAAGTTCTGCTTGTGGAAATTAGCTCTGGACGTCGCCTGGCGGCCGCTGCTTTGGCCTTCGGGGAGGCGCGCGAAGGGGAAATAGCCAGAGATCGTCGCAGACCTCTTTTACGATGATTTCCAAAACGTCACGCTCAGAAGAAGACCCTTAGGAAGAGCACTTCAAAACCGCTCAGTACTTTAACGCGTTTATATTAGAGGCAAGCCAATAACATTAGTTTTGCAAACCATCAAAAGCTCTTGTTTCCTATTTGGAGTTGCTTTTTCCCTTAAAAGCATGCTCGAGACTCACCTTTGTTTGTTCTCTTTGTTTACTTACACTGTTTATGCTATCTAAAAATGCAACTTAATTACTGTCATTAAGTTTAATGTTCATGAAGTAATGGCATCCGTCAAATCGCCATTTAGATTCCAGAAGGATCAGGTGATACCGAAGATCTGCTGAAAATGAATTACGTTCATGTAGTTTTCGCTCGAGTACGACTTGCTCGGATTTGTTACTTCGGTTTCTCTCACTGCGGTACTTTCTGTAATGTACCGTATAATCTGCCGCCGGGTCCTGGAAGGTCCCAAGCCCCCCGGTGGTCCTTGCTCCGGTGGTCCTAGAGGTGCTTTCTTGAGTTCTGAGTAGAAGCCTCGAGTTGTCTTCAGCAATTTTTGAGCAATGTTGCTGGGCAACTTCAACGGACGACCAATCACGGACGACCCCAAGTATGGAGGCATAGTGCAGTTCTATAATAACATGAGCTTCCTTTTACGATGTCTCCTGCGCAAAAACAGTTTAATATTTATGCATTTAACCCCCGTTTTATTGACCAATGTCCTTGCTATTGACTTCAAAAACGACACGTTTCCGAAGAACGTTGAGCTTTCTTTTCCCGCGCGTCGCGTTTTCATAAAATTATTTCGAGCTTGCGTGAATTTATTTGACTTTTGTTGACTTTTGCATTTGCACAATACCTTGTTGGTGTAAAGAAAAAAGCGCAAACGTCGCCTAGATTTAAAAAGTAGCTCAAAAGTGACGTAATGCGTTAGCTTCCATTGAAAGTAACTGTAATGTAATTGGTTACCGTTTTTGGGAGTAACGCGATATTGTAATGCATTACTTTTCCCAACACACACACACATAATAAACACAGGAACACGCTGCGAGTTTCTTCGAATAAAGCTTTACAAGAGTTCAAAATAGAAGACGTGAATTTAAAACGTGAAACAAACAAGAATTGCAGTATAGTAAACTTAAGCGATTTCCTAATGGTTCATTTTTATAAGCAGCAGTGGACCTCGTTGTCCTACACTTTCTTTGAAGTGAAATCTATTTCTGATGTTATATAATTCATTTTGTTTTCTGTTTGACGTGCTTTAGCTGCGCTCCCGTGCTCCGCTTTGTTGCATTGCATAACTTTGTAATGTTTTTAGAGTTACGGATCACCGAAGCTGAAAAAAACCAAGCCGTCCCACCCCATCACACTCCTTTCACCGTCCGTCAAGACCGAAAAAGTGGCTTAAAAAGACCGTGGAACATTGACTTAGCGCTTATAAACCTGAGACGCAGCAGTGTTTTCACGATCGCTGTGGTAACTACCGCAAAATAACTGTATTTTTCAGGCTTTTGTGAATGGTTTATTCATAACGATAGATTTTATAAGGTCCAGGAGATCAGCAGATGCATCCCACAAGTACAGCGTACACTGGAATTGATCGGAACAATTGACCGCCCTGTTCCAAGAAGTCCATCAATAACTTCTATTTTGTTTTTAAACTTTGGTTTAAAATAAAATGCAGATAATTAATAGACTACACATAGGAAACGGGTTTTACTCATATTCTCAAGTACGTTTACTTTTGAAAACAGGTATAAAAAAATTACTTCTATAAACATTCCGGTCATATTATTTATTTTTTATCTTTTTGCATCTGATTTCATAGCCAAACATTTATAGCATAGATCAAAATGATTCATTTTTCTTTAATGCCATGTGATATTAAGCAAAGATCATGTTCCATTATTTTGTAATTCCTCACTGAAAATATCTAAAAAAATATATTGTTTGCTAAATAATATGTGCATTGCTGAGGATTTCATTTAGACACCTTTAAATGCGATATACGTGTATATATGTATATGTGTGTATATGTATATATGTGTATATATATATATATGTGTGTGTGTATATATATATATGTGTGTGTGTGTGTGTGTGTATATATATGTGTGTGTGTGTATATATATATATATGTGTGTGTGTATATATATATATATATATGTGTGTGTGTATATATAAATATATATATATATATATATATATATATATATATATATATATATATATATATATATATATATATATATATATATGTATATGTGTGTGTCTGTGTCTATATATATATATATGTGTGTGTGTGTATAATTTTTTTATTTTTCCAGATGACGTATGAATGTGTTTGTTAAAACTGATGTCCAGTGTGACCCAGAGTCACATGCAGTTAATTAACATTACTCAGTAACTGCATGTATAATTCCATTTTCAACAAGGGCGCCTCAAAACAAAGTCACCCAAAACTAACCAGCAGCCCGGTAAACAAGCACCTCGTGCGGGACAAAGGGCTGCGGGGGCTGACGTCAGCGTGTTGACTCAACAACAAGACAGAAAGCAGGAAAGCAGGAAAGCGACCCGAGAGACATGCTTTGTCTTGTGCCACATCGCTCGATTTCGACACGACTTCAGCGGCGCCGGCGTCGCGCGGCCAGCCCCTCGCTCTCTTTCTTTGTCTCCTCGCCGGTGAAGTTTAACGGGAAACCCGTTGGAGTCGTTTCGCCTGCTCCGAAGAGGATCTTATGACTCCCTCGCGCAAACATGTTGGTTTTCTGGAAGAGCAGCAGTAACATGAGTGACTTGGTGGGTCCGGAGTACCAGGGCTGCGTGGACGGGTCTCTGATGGACGGCTTCAGTGTTTTTATTCAGGCGCTGTTGGCCGTTCTGGCTTTCAGCACTTTAATGTGTAAGTTTTCTACGTTTATTTTATTTTTTTACTAAAATGACTGTTTTTTTTCTGGTTCCTGATACGATGTAGCACGTGGCTTGGGGTTTGTTTGTTTGTTTGTTTGTTTGTTTACAGCCTTGTTTGTTACGGTGACGCGTGAACGCGCGCGTTGTTTGTTTATACTGGTTTTTGCATTAGCATTAGCATTTTTATATAGCTATTTTCGCATTTTACATATAAAAGTAGCCTGGTGCGTGTATTAATCCACGTCCACTGCGTAGTGCTCCCTGTGAAGAAAGTAACAGCTGTTCTAGTTACTTCCGCTTGACCTTAAAATGTCAAAATGCTAAGAAATACGAGTGTATTTGTTGCTTTACTTACGGTGTTTAAACAAAAAACCGGCACACATTTAGGCTAAACAAAAACATTCACAAAAAAACCGCATTGATATAATATTTTACAGCACAGGGACCATGGCGACGGTTTAATTTATGCTCATTCCACTCTAGTTAATGTCTAGTGAGCTGTTTTTTCCCCCTTCTTCCAGGTGTTTTTAAAGCATTCGATCTTCTCGTCGCGCGCCAATTCGAGATCTGAAGTGTTTAACCTTCCAGCAATAAGGAACTTAATGACTTTTAATCAATAGCACAGTGTATTATAATATCGCTGTGACCTAAATAAACAAAACTTGGAAAGCACGCACACCTATCCACACCTGATCTCAATTTTTATGCCACGTCTTTCGTCCAAATGAGGATGGAGACTCTTTTTGACCTGCTGTAATCCGTGGCGACGCCGTAGAAGAACCGCTTTTGGCTCCGCAAGGAAGGGTTCTTTAAAGAACCGTCTCTTTCTTGCCTTTTTATAGTCTGAAGAACCTTCTTTCAACGGATAGGCTCTTCAGATGTTAAAGGTTCGCTAGTTTCATTAACGTTTGTTTCCGTTTCTCGATTGTTTTTTTCCAAACGCGGCAGGACATCCAGCTGGGAACTGATTGGATGGCGAACGAAGCAGAGCGCGCTCGAAAATCGGTTTGATTCTCGGGGGAAGTCTTGCCGACTGCATTTCACTTTCCAGCAAAACAAAAACCCAGTTTGAGCTACAAATATTACTCGGAGATAAGATCGTTCAGCGTCGGCTCCTGTGTGGGTCACGTGACGCTCGGATCCCGACCTCGAGCTTCCGTGTGACCCTCCTTTCAAGTCTTGAACCCTGAGGTCCAGAGTCGCTTCTTTCTCGATGTCTAGCAGCGTCACGTGATCATTCGGTTCAAAGACGCCCCAGAGTGTTTGCTCTGTTAATATTCGGTGATTCTGACCTGTTGCTCATTCGCCGCCGATCATTTATAGCGGTTTTCACGCAGGGAAACCTCGAGGAACCTGTCCCAGATGCAGGGGACGGATAGCGACGGGAACCCGTAACGTTCAGCTTGTTGAGTAGAAGTTTTTAGATTTAGATTTTTTTCGCCGCAGGATGTTAAAATGTAAGATTTGTAATTCTTACGTCCCTAAAGCGGCTTGTTTTTGCGCTAAATAACCCCCAAAAGCATGCCGAATGACCTTTGACCTTTCTAAAGTTACACATTATCTGTGCTGTTCCTGTCGATTATTAAACTTTTTTTTTTGCTGTGTGCAAATATGCTATAATCTTCAGTTATTATCAGAGGACCGGCATTTATTTATTCACTTTTTTTTTTTCCCCAGTAAGAAGGTTAAGTCACATTTTCAGGATCTGACCTAAAACGCTTCCGTCTGCGACACTCGTGCTTCATGCTTGTGTTTTTACTGTATGCACTTCCTCTTTCTTATTCTGGACACTTCCTGGTTTCTTTCTGGCTGCTTATCTTTGTCGACGTCACCCCCTGTTAGTTTCCTCAGACGTTCAATAATCATCCTGTTTCTGTTTGGCTGCTGATTGCAGGCTAACCGTTAGCATGTTTGAAAAAAACGTCCAGATATGCGTTTCAGCGTCTGCTCATTTTTGCTTATGTGTGCTAGAATATATCATAATCTTAGTTTACCAAAAATGTTAATTAATTTATTTTTTGTTTATTCAACAAAAAAGTTTTTAACGAGGCTGAAGTAGTATCTAAACTGGGGCACATCCCCCTTAATTAATATGTATATTTATATGTACATAGTAAATATACACAGTAGACTTACATATATTCTGTAAACAAAAGTGTTAATTTTGGATGCTATTAATCACGAATAATCATTTGACAGCACTAATTTTTATTCAGTAAGGATAGATAAATGGATTAAATGTGACAGTAAAGACATTTACAGTGTTATAAAAGTTTATATTTCAAATTATGTTTTTTTTTTACTCCAGAAAAATACATGATTAAAAAAAAATAAATAAATATATATATATATATATATATATATATATATATATATATATATATATATATATATTATTTTTTATTTTTTTTTTTATATATATATATATATATATATATATATATATATATATATATATATATATATATATATATATATATATATATATTTATATATATATATATATATATATATATATATATATATATATATATATATATATATATATATATATTTTTTTTTTATAATATCACTATTTTTTTCACATTATTATTTTTCTTTAAAAGCAAAGATCTCACAATAAGATGTTTATATATTTTTGTCTATATAGTGAAAAGGTTTCGTGAACCCGTCGGAATAAGACGACCGTGGAGGATCTGGTAAGAATATCAAACATCCGTTTAAATAATACAGCGGTAGAACAGAAGAGAGCCAACTCTCATTCTTTATTTGTTCTCCTCAGGTTCTTTGATACATCGAAGCAGGCTATCGGGGCTCTTGTCATGCATTTCGCCAACATTTTCTTGTCCACACTCACCAACGAAGATCCCTGTTCTCTGTGAGTCAATTATTAGCCTGATTATTTGTCGCGTTTATTACTTTAACCTGCCGTTAAGCTAAACCGTTTCTGTTTTTAACAGATATCTGCTGAACTTCCTGTTGGATGCCACATTGGGAATGCTGGTGATCTGGGTGGGGGTCAAGGTTGTCTCCAAGATAGTGGAACATAAACAGCTAACGCTGCTGATGTTTGGAGAATATGGTGAGCTAGCTCTAATGGGCGAACAGCGGGTCGGTTTAATGTCCAAGACTGCTTTCATAATCACCACGAAAACATAAACAGAGCATTCCAGAAAAAAAAGAAACTGATGCTTTATTACCACCAGAGGGCGCCGTAGGTTATATATTTCAAATATGTTTGGGTAGTTTCCTCCACGTTTTCTTTTTCACTGTGAGGGATTCCCTTGGTAAAACACCATAGGAAAAAATCACACACACACACACACACACACACACACACACACACAGATGGAATACGCCCATAGTTTCACATGATTTTGGCCAAACAATTGTTCATGACTGTTTTTCTGCTTAGATCAGATTTTAAATCCCTCTTTTGACTGTGTGCCATGTCTATTTTACTTTATTGCTCAGAAGCCGATCGCTTAAAAGTGCTCTGATGCTAAAAAAAAAAAATGTGCTATTACTATAAAATTAAGTTTTAAAATTAAGATTTTTTTTGTATTATTATATGGAAGAACATAAGTGCTGAAAAAGCAAGTGAATAAAATTAAATACACCGATATATTGATCTAGCTTTTAATAAAAAAATTAATCGAAAAAATAATCGAACAAATAATGTAAAAAAAACTAAAAAAAGAAATAAATGAAATGTCAACGCATATAATAACTAAGCATTCATTTTATTCATGTTTTAAAGTACATGTTATGCATTTATTTCATGTGCATATTATATTTATTTAATAAATAATTAAATTAATTAATGTATTTATTGCCAAAATTCATGATTTATATATGGTTTATTTATTTATTGGTTTATTTATTAAATGTATGTATTTATTATATATATATAATATATATATATATATATATATATATATATATATATATATATATATATATATATACAGCATATTTCAATAAATAAATACGTTTTGTTTCTGATATATTTATTTTTTACAGTCGTTTTTTTTCATTTGTGTCAAACTTGTCAGAAAATGTAATAAATGGTAGTGAATTTCTCTCGTCTCTTCCTGTCTTGCAGGCGATCCTCCTCGGATGGTGGCCTGGTTGGCTCAGTGCTCGGTGTATTTATTCATCGTTGCTTTGGAGAAGAGCGTGGTTACTCTGGTGCTGCTCATTCCCGGGTGGACCAACGTAAGATAAACATTCACACACATTATTGTTACACAGACCCACCCCGCCGCCATCCTTTACCCTTTCACAAAATGTAATAATACCAGCCTAGGGTGCACACTAGATCGGTCTCTAACCCAAATATTTTTGAGTTACATATTTAGATGATATTTCATCCGTTGACGATTTCTTATACAGGCTTATTTTGCAAAAATCTATGCATTCATGAACTTGCGCGCTTATTAAACCCAGAATAAAAGCTGCAACGCTGTCACTCAGGCGAGGAACAACATCTAAAAGATGAATCTTAGCATCTCATTTACCTCTAAATAGTACTTGCGCGTACTTTAGATGCACGTCTTAGTTTGTTTTCGATACCTACTTTCTCACTGTAGGACGTCTAGACGTTCTCGAACTGTTTTTGAGCGGACTTCCTGTATGTTAGACGGATGCGCATCGACCGCCGGCGTGTTTGTGTGTGTTATAGCTGGAGGACGTGGTGCTGGACTACATCCCGAACCCGCAGCTGGAGCTGGCCGTCGTCATGCTGATCGTGCCTTTCATCGTGAACGTGAGCGGAAATGCGCGTAGTAACGCATTGCTGTCTTGCCGTAACACAATGCGACTCATTTCTGTGTGCGTTTCAGTCTATAATGTTCTGGGCGGTGGACAGTTTAACAATGCGGAAATACAAGAAAACGACATCTCTGGAGGGCTCGTGTGACCGTCCTAAGCAAGTGGAGGTGTCGCCGAATGACAGCGGCGACGAAGCTGAGGTGAGAACGTCCCAATAAGTGCAGATTGATTGTAACGCAACAGCGAATTAGAATTGAACCAATATCCGAATTCATTAAAGAGCCTCAATGCATTGAACGGTAATATGGGCTGAAATGTAAGCAAAGCACCTTTTTGCGATATAATTGCTGTTTGGCTAACCGAGTGCATCACGAACAACCGAGGACAGCTGAATAAGCAAGCTTTTCAATTGATACGGGAATCGTTACGATACGACAATATTTGGACGAGATGCAGCTATTTGAAAATCAGGATAAATATTGAGAAAATCGCCCTTGAAATGGTCTAAATATGAAAAAAAAATTATTTCGTGACAAGCATTTACAAATGCGTGGTTGAAAATATATTTTAATATGGCCGCCTGGATACCGTGTATTTTATCCGTGAGCTGTTCTAACGGTCGGATTTGTTAGAAATGCACCGGCTCTTTAAAGGTTTAAAGTGAAGTGTGTCGTTTCCGTGGCACCAAAGACGACTCCAAAAGCTTTCGTAATGTCATCAACCCTGGGACGTTCTTTATCCTGGGTTTAACGAATCGCCGTTGAGATCCGGGAACAGATGAGTCAGTAAAAATTCCTTAACTTGATCCTAATGACCCTGTTCCCGTATCTTTCCCTCGGGACAATTCGTTCAAGATTGAATTAGTTTGGCTCTCAGCTAGTTAATTTCAGGTCCGTAGCCTAAAGTAGGAAAAAAAAGCTAAAATTCAGTTAACCGTATAACTGTTTATGGTGCGAATGCCACGTATTTAACCACATTTATCATAATCTGATTAAAATTCTTCAATTTACCGAACTAACCTTTCAATAAACAAATAAATCATGCCCATACATAAATAAATAAAATTAATAAGTGCATTTATTTAATATATATATATATATATATATATATATATATATATATATATATATATATATATATATATATAATAATAAAATAAATGCATAACGCTTTAAAACATATATGTAAATAAATATGTTAAAGCATAGTTATTATGCGTTGATATTTTATTTATGTATTTTGTGAAAGATACAGGCATTCTTTCATTGCATTATTTATCTGTTCGATTATTTTTTTTTATTAAAAGCTAGATCAGAAAATACATTGGTGTATTTAATTTTATTCACTTGCTTGTTCAGCACTTGCGTTCCATATAATAATACAAAAAAAAATCTTAAATCATTTTAAAACTATGATGGCTCATATTTTTTTTAGCATCAGAGCACTGTTTTCTGTGTTGAATTACCACACGAGACCGCGACAATTCAGCATTATCTGCGTCCCATATGACTGAGCCTGTGCAGCCGATGGTATGAATATGAATAAATCAAAATGTTTGATTCTACAGACAGCCACTTGAGGTCCAACGTAAGATCTGGGTCCCGAAACGAAACTATTTAAACCCCCACTGGACCAATTCAGTTTTTTTTTTTTTTATTAGCTTGGCTTTATTCTCGCATACGATCTCAAGCGAAACGCTCCAGCTGAAATGAATGTTTTGTTTCTTGGGTCGTGTCTGAATAGTTTGATTGTGTGTTTGTGTATTGTATTCTTCATCTTGAATGGCGGGATTGTGCTATATGAATGTGATTATAGGACAGATATTTTTTTTAATGTTTGCGTCATTTGACCGAAGACCTTTCCAAAGGCCGGTGGCCTCTAGGGGTCAAATGGTCTCCTGTTTTGTCGGGCGATACAGGGTCTTTCCCCATCTCTTTTACTTTGTTCTTTTTCTTCTTCTCATTTATTTTTTTCTCATCCCTCTTTCCCTCACTCCTCCTCCGGGGTCGTGGACGTGTGCCAGCTGCTCACAAATCATCTATTTGTTCGGCGGGAGCAGTGACATTTCAAACATGTTTCCATAAGCTCATGCTATAGAGAACGAACTCAAATCTTTGGAGAAGTGTGTTTGGTGGGGTCCGATACGAGCGAGAACTTAAAAACCGGTCTAGCGTCAATCATCTGCCGAATCCGTGGCTCGTGGTTTTATAATCATCAGATATATATACGCAACCTATAAAGTGATCTGGCTCAGATGAACGGGAAAACCATCACGTGTAAAATGACCTCGGACTTTTTTATATGTTTGTGTAGGTGCTGCTAAAGGACGATGAAGACGACGCCACAGTGTGCTCCGAACAGGAAGAGCACGTCTCTACAGAAGAGGCGTTCGTACGAGTTTCTGTGGAGGTTTAAAACAGAAGTTGCATTTGTTCCTAAACCTAGAGAGCTGCCTACTTCCTACATAGGCAGGTACCTTCCAAACTCAACTGGAAACCCATAAAAGACTGATTTGTAGCTAGACTTAAACCTAGCGCAATTAAAAAATTTCACGTCAAGTACGGGACTGATACCAATGGAGTTTAGCGTTAGCATGTTGCTAAGCTAACAACACAATACCATAGGCTTAAAAAAAAAGTGTCCTTCCTCTATGGAAAAGTGAAGCCAAAACATCTATTCTCGTGATGTGAACATGACGTGATTTGGAGCCCAGTTTTGTAAAGATATCCCACAATCCTGCGCGTTCCATTCCTTGAGCTAAAAAAATAAAGACGGCGCCAGAAATTGCGTTTGGTGGCTTGTGTGTTAAATGTATATTTCTGACTAGCTTTTTGCAGTTTTGACGTTATTTTTAGCGAGAAATCGGCGTCGCGGTGCGTAAATGTTCAAGTCATCAGCAACACGTGTTCTATTTTGTTGTATATCGTTAAACGCTTACTGTCCGAAATGAGCTTTGTGGGGTGCCTTTCTGCAAAAAACGCTGCCTCAAGCAGACCCACAGATCACACGCTAGCAATCGTAAAACCACACCCGTGGTGTTTTCGTAGCATCTATTTTATTAATTAGACAACTTGTCCAATTCGTTTATATCAGTAGGGCTGGTTTCTGACGTGTATTGAAGCCAACCACTAGATGGCGATCAAAATGTTTTGGCTTCACTTTTGCGACACACTTGCACATTGCTCAATACTTGACATGATATTTAGCATGTAAAATGGTCAATGTTCAGTTAAATTTGTTTTCAGCGTTAATTGAAATACGTTTATCGTCAACATTTTGTTTTTAAAATTTCTATGCTAATACGATTTGGAAAAGCCTTCCTGTGCCAGTGATGCTTTTTTTTTAACAGAGCTTTTCGTGAGAGTAGATTTATAACCCGATTCCAATTGAGGGGCGTTTACACCATTTTCAACTGAAACCAAAAACATTTTATGCATTTTGGATGTTCATTTACACGACACTGGTCTTTGGGTGTCTGAAAAGCCAAACTTTAGAAAAATGGGTTTAAAAAAAAAAAGTGCAATTTTTTGATAACCGTTATCACCTCCGTTCAGCCTACAAAAACGCCAACTACTGGCCTGGTGCATATATATATATATATATATATATATATATATATATATATATATATATATATATATATATATATATATATTATGCTTTAAGACTGACACAATAGTTAAACAGATTCCTTTGTTGACATTTCAACAGTAATTTAAAAAAATAAGTCAATTGTGTATTCAGTATTCAATTATGTTACCATTACCATGACGATATATTCCCAAAACATTTTGAGAGCAATTGTTAGAAGGACAATGGCGTCTCAACAGGCAGATCTCCAGATTTTGAGCTTATACTTTTATTGTTATGCGTGCACCGTATTTGAAATGAGATTCATATCTGGAAAAATTCATATCAGACTTTTAAAATTAGTGAATCAAAAATGATAGAAAGTGGTCACCGTTCGACAAGTTACAGCATCTAAGATATCCTTTTTTCTTTTATACATTTAAGTAAACTTTAACCTTAAATCTTAAAAAATTGCTCAATAAGAGCAACAGTTTAAATTGAAGTTACATTGTAGGTTGTATGTATATATGTTCGTATTTTAACGTTTAAGCAGATTGTTCTGAGCCTATGAGTTATTAAAGGGAAACATTATCCTCCTCCTACGTCCTTTAGAGTTCCTACTTCTAAGAAGTTAATTAAAAGCAGAGAGATGAGAGAGGAGGTCTAGCGTCTCTCCTGATTACAGACTTTGAGACTTTTAATTTGTAGTCTAAGCAAGTCATGCCGCTACCTGTGATGAACACCTCGCGGTAAATACACTACATCCTTGTTTCCAGCTCTGAGGCGCGCTCGAATATTTCATTTGTGAAAGATGCGCTCGAGAAAAAAAAGCTTAGTTAAACGATTTGTAAATATTCAGTATTAAGCGAAAGAGCAGATCATCTTCGTTTGAACGTTGCGTCGTTTTTTTATGATTGTTTTTGTACGTTCTGAAAAACAAACTGATTTATGAAATGTACAGCGTGGTGTAAACTTTTAAATTTCAGCTGTTAAATTATATTGCTTTCTTCAAAATTGTAGCAATGTCAACGCGCACATGCCATTTCTTCAACATAAAGAAGCGTCTTGTTGGAAAATGTTGACTTGATGCCTTATTTTGATGAAAACTAATATAACCAGAGTTTGAGCGACTTTGTGAAGCAATAAAATATTGCTTTAAATATAAAGCCCAATCTAGATGTCATTTTGTTGTAGAAAGTTGCCACTTAAAATGACTTTAAGCGTGCGCTTATACGCTATTTATTAAAATAATAACGCATATGGGGCCATTTTGCTTAATTTGAATCCAACGCTATCTCATGATCAGTTCGTACGTATTTTGTGAGGTGTCTAATTCGTGCAAATTCTTACAACTTTTGTGTTTTGTCTAAACCCCAGACATACGAATTTGCGCAACTCGTAAAACATATGCGAATTCTTACGAATTGCGCAACTCGTAAAATAAATACGTTATGGCAAAACTCATACGAATTTGCGTGAGTGAGGTTGTACGAATTAGCCAACTCGTAAAATATGTACGAACTGCCATGAGATCGGGCAGTCTGAACCATAGGGTCACTGTGTGGATGAACTTTCGCATTTTTTCGCTATCAGTAAAGCAGGGTCGTGTCCTTTTATGTGCAGTATATTAATAACCACAGCCAATAAAGTCCTGTGTGACAAAGGGGCTCCAAGAGGTAAGCAAACGTGGGTAAGAACACCTGGAAGGGGTGTGTCCTGAAACCATTTGACCCCGGTCTGATGACAGTGACGAAACAGGGTCACAATCAACCAGACGTTAGTCAAGTGAGGAGAAAAAAACTGTACAAAAGCTGTCGCTCGGACAGTACCCTTTCAAAATGTACCGTTTAGATACTACTATGTACTTTTAAGCTACTAATATGCATCCTTTAGGGGTAAATAAGGTACAAAATATATTTTTTGAAAAGCTTTTGTACCTAATTAATTCCCATTTGACAACAGTATATATCGAGCAATTAATCATTTGAAAAATTCATAGGATTTAAGTTTCTAATGTTTTTTTTTATTATTGATATTAAAGTAACATTAGTAAATCAAAAGGATCCATGTCATCAAAATTCTGTCTTAAGATGATTTCTACGTTATGCATAACCAATAAATGGCAGATATTTAAAAAATGTTGAGCTATTTTTTAGTAGAATGGAAGTCACCATTTATCAGTTACAGTCAAGACTTTAAGGATACATCGACTATTATTTTGTCACATTAAATGTTAAATATCTGCTGAAATGATAAAAAAAGACATATATACAGTATATATATATATATATATATATATATATATATAGACTAGTAAGTAAATAATACAAAAATTCTATCCACCTATATCTATAATCTCTGATTGGTTGATCTCATTTAGGGATTATGGGTAGTGGAGTACTTCACTGAGAATTCAACAGTAAAATAGTTTGGCTTTTGAATTAAAAGTAGAAGCATATTTCATCAAAGTTGTGTCTATTTTCATAAAAATTATTTTCTTTTGTGTTATTTACCAAAAAAAAAAAAGAAAAGACCATTGTTAAAATTTAATTTATTGGTGAAAAATGTTTTCCAAACAGTCTTTTATATTAGCTAAAAATATATAATACATATTTGTAGGTTGCTACAATAAAAACAGTAAAATAACATGTTCAGACATCACTGTATATAAATCATGTACTTAAAAATAATGCTGGTGGCGTTTAAAGTGTTTGTGTGAATAGATCTGGGTCATGACCCATCAGTCCAATAGAATTATAGTGTGTGTGTGTGTGTGTGTGTGTGTGTGTGTGTGTCTCAGTGTGTGTTGGTTCCATTAGCCCAGTCTCCTGTGTCAAACAGATGTGACGCAACGTAATCACTGTATTGTCCATCAATCAGTTTAGCCGCATTATTTTTGGCAAACCAGCAGTCTACAGTCTGCTTCCCGGAGTAGATTCGCCTGCTCTTCTTCATGACAGCGACAGTGCGGTCCTTCACCTTTAAAGCAGGGTAACTTGTCAGAGTGATATTTTTCCCTAGCGTTTCCTGCGTTCGGTTTTCTCCGGCCGTGCTGAAATTTCCGGAAAGTTGCGTCAATCCAATGTCTTCATACAGGAACTGGCCTGTAAGGACAAAAATGTATCTCTCCGTTAATTAACGAATGAAAGCGTTTTTTTTTAACAATGGAATTCCTGGCGTAAAACAACAAGCGCTCCGTTAAGAAATCTCCACCAATCAGAGCACGAAATCTAACACACTGCAATAAAACAATAAAACTCACTAATCTGGAGAGAAGATCTTAAAGAAACAATTCTCAAAGTTCTTTATTGGCATCCATGGAATGCAGTTTAAAACGTTCTTCAGAATGCTTCCGTTCACCCAAAGCGAACCAAAAATGGTTCTTCTCCGCAAAAAGACCCTTTATTTTAAAGAGCGCGCTCTACCTTTAATGAAAATTGCTTGTTCTTCTAAAGTTCCTGCAACGTTACAAATACGTTTCGCTTACCCAGCAGCCCGTGCGTGTCCTTGCTCAATCCTTTGCTGTTAGAGATGTAGAACCCCAGGTGATCCCTCTGGTAGGGTGCCGGGTTTTTGTAATGGTGGAATAAGACGACGAACTGGATGGTTCCTCGGATGGTCACTGTCAGGTTGGCGTTGGCGATAATGACCACAGCCAGGTTCGGGGTTTCGACGGAAACGCTTGAGCTGCACGGAAGGATCATCCGGTCTCGGTCGTCCAGTATGACCTTCTGTGGGGTCACTTCAATGTAAGAGCGGTGCGGTTTATCGGCTACTATAGTTATGGTGCTGAAATATGTCCTCTGTTCTTTGTGACTGCCAGCTGGAGCAGGAGCTCCAATCAGCGCTCCGTTCACAGTCACGCCTAATGGAAAAAATGTAATATGACCGGTTAAAGAACTTTAAATATTAGATGGAAGTAAAAATGTTATTAAATGTAAAATGCTTGCATACCCTTAAGTTGACTTAAGTCAACCATTGACTTAAATACTATTGAAATCAAAGGCTACCGTCAACTGAGTACCAACTTCGTTCTAAATATCAGCATTAAAAAGAAACTCTGACAGTCTTGGAACAACTTGAGGATGCATAAATAACATATTTACTTTAAACTGGCCGAGAATCGTCAGTAATGCAAATCGCAATGAATAGAAAAAACTGTAATTGAACACGTAATAGTTCGTAAATAAGTGTATCTTCAGATGTTCACCTGAGTGTTTATGGTCAGTCACCAGTCTGAGAACGTGTCCCGGCTCCCCGTTAATGTTGAAACACATCGTCAGTTTACTGTGAGGAACCTCCACCACGAAATGAGGGTCGCCGTCAGCTAGAGACGGATAGGAAGATGGCCAATGAGACGGAACGTAAAGTTGATTCCATTTGGACTTGAATGGGTCATTTGTATAACATCGTGTGAATTCATCGTATTTTTGAAGTATCTTGAAGTAAATCAAATTATGCAAGCTCTTCGGTCATGCGCAATCCGAACAACCCCCTGTGAATTCTCCCATTTAGCAAAGTCTGGTGCGTGGTTCCTTCTATGCAACGTTTTATAAGGGGTTACAAATCATGCATCCAACAGATTCCCAAAAACATTCTTTGCAAATACTTCAAACTACAGCAAACCCCTCGTGCGCAAATACTAAATCAACGTATTATGATGTTATATGCATATCACAAAATGCCCCAAAAAAATAACATACTCGCTCCATAATATCAATGGTTACCAGGGTGTTGCTATGCAGTGTTCTAGCGTTTACGTTTTAGCATGAGGTCGATGTGGTGTTTGTAGACGTTTACTCTCAAAAAGCCTATCTTCTTGTTTGCTTAGTTTTGTTTTATTTTGATTGGTTTTGCTTGTTAGCATTACTGTGACCTTTTACGTTTTCGTTCACTTTTGTGTTGATAGTTCGGCAATATTGTTGTCGCAGCTGTTTGTTTTATTTTTTCGTTCTTTTTCTTTTATCTGTATAAAAAAAAAAAAGGTATAAAGTATTCATGCTTTGTTTATTCGCGCAACAATTCGTTTTGTTAGCGTTCGTGGCATCTTCTACTTCTTTTATTTCTCTTTTTCTTTAACGTTTAATTATGAATATCTTTTTTTACTTTCTAGGGTTTTGGTGAATGCTTATATGCCAACAAAGCAATTCGAAACCGCTAATAAAACGAATCAGCGTGCCCGAATTGAGGCCTGGTTCATAGCCATAGCACAAAGAGTAAGCAACGAGTTCCTCTGAAGTGTAATAGTTCAGAGGTTTGCTAAAATCTCGTCTTTTTTTTTTTTTCCATCGACCCTCAAAAGACAGGCATGTGAATTAGAGCCCGCGCGCAACTGTCAGTAGCTATTAGCTGCTCTCTGATGAGGCCCTTTTACCTGAAGAGAACAAATTACAAGCTGCCCAGTCGATGCGAACAGACACCCCTGCCACTTTCAACCACGCTCGCTCACATTCGCACTGAAACGCAAAGCAGATGCAGAAAAAACTAAAAAAAATGGAGAATTACCGGATGTTTTGGATAAGGTGACAGACTTTTTGGCGGGTTTGCTGACGCCACCTGGAGATAAATGGAAAACAGTCATGGATCGTTTGAGTCACCTTAATATTTTCAAGAGCGGTTGTGTAATGACAATCTGATCTAAAACAAATGTTTTGCTTTCCGTCCAGTTTAAATAAACACACTTGTTGCCTTGGAGACCGCAGAAATCGGCTTGGGCGGTTCATTTCTCTGCAGGCTCTGGGGTGTTAGGCTGTTGTCGTCTTCCGACAGCTGATTGGATGACTCAGAAGCGGGCGGGGCCTCTGTGGCCTCCGCCTCTTTCTGAGCCTGTGCTAAAGTTCCGTCGGCCAACGTTTGCGGCTTCTCCACTGTCATTTGCGTGAGCGGCGTGAGGAAATTATACGTCAGCGAAAGATTTGTAGCGCGTTGCGTGTGATTTTCCCGCTCCGCGCTCGTCTGGCTGCGCAGTCGTCCTTTCAGCCCGTCTTTGACGCTCATGTATCCCCACAGCCTTTCCACGTAACCGTCGCCGTTCGGACCCGCCTCCGCCTCGGCCAGCCGGCGTTCGGTTTCCTGCTCTCGCTCGGTTACCGACACGTCTTTCTCCAACACGATGCTTCGCTCGCTGTTGCTGGCGGTAACCTGAATGTGCAGCGAGTCCGAGCTGCGATTGGTCAGTTTTCCGGCCACGACGATCTCGGAGCCGTTGAAGTAGTTCGTGAACAGGTTCTGGGTGACGTATTCCACGGCGTCCTCGGAGTACTCAACCCGGATGTCGGATAACAGCGGAGTGCCGATCTCATCGTAGAAGCTATAGAGATCGTAGGCGAAGGAAAGAGAGGAGAAAAGAAATAACAAGGTCACGATGCAAGAGTGTTGCTTCAGATTTAATAAGTCATGTATTCTTTAGCTTAAACTTGTTGAACTTTTAGAGTGGGGCCCAATTGTTAAGCCTTGAGTAAAGATTTGTCTTCCAACAGGTAACTTTTGACCTTTAACCTTGCCTTTAAAGGGTTATTCCACCACCAAAAGTCGCTTACCCCCATGTTGTTCCAAGCCCCTTCTTTGGATCACAATTTAATATATTTTGAATGAAAATCTCATTGACTGCCAAACAGTTACCACTGTGAAAGTCCAGAAAAGTGTGAAGCACATCATCAGAATACTCCATCTGCTCTCAGTGGTTCCTCCGTAACGTTATGAAGCTACGATAATATAAATACGATAAAAACAATGACCTGAAGCACTGCATCCAGCGGATTCTCTCCAAGATACGTGTGAAGTTACGGTCCCGAAACGTCGAATAAAATCCTTATTTTTGTTTTCTTTCCACACAAAAATTATTCTAAATTAAATTTTGAATTAATTAAAAAAACACTTAAATTTACTCACCCTATTTTCAATACACTGAAAACACTTTAAATAACAATACCTTACTTTTACTTCGAAGTATTTTTGTCCATTTTGAAACTTTTCAAAATAACAACAGGGACATTCTTCTAAACCCCTGCTTTTGTGTTCCACAAAAATAACGAAGTCTCTTGAGGTTAGAACAACATGAGGGCTTGAGTACGTGATGACAAAATATTTATTTTTGCCTGAAGTTACACATTGGCTGTTCATAGACTCACCCTTTGAGCATGACGCTGGCATCTGCATCCTCCGGGATTCTCCTCATGGTTCCACAGTTCTCCAGGGACATCCTCTCCAAGAGCCTGTAGTCCACGTCATCACCCATCCCGATGGTGAAGAGGCAGAACTTCTCCTGCACTGCCGTTTTCGTGTTGCCAATGATGACCGGGCTCTGAACCACACCGACGGTGGGCCGCCCATCGGTCAAGAAGATTATGAGCGACACGCTGTTGTGATGGGACTCTTTTTTGCTGGAGAGGTAGTCACTGAGCAGGGCAGAGCCTGTCTGAATGCCACCATTGATGTCAGTGCCTGAGAAGGTTTGAGAGTCATTATTTAATTATCTTTCTGTCATTTAAAATCAGTTCATAGCAATGACGTTTGTAAAGCTCCAAAAAATACGATAAAATGCTATATAGTCTTATCAAAGTCGATGCTATTTCTTTTTATGTCCCAGCTCACAAATATGTTGAAAAATGCAATTCCCACTTGCTGTATAACTACTTATTAATCTCTTTTGTAATGCATTTTTTAAAATTTGTAGTACTTAACATTCAAAAGGCATGTTTTTCCAGTTAGCCGCCAGCATTTCTAATTTTTGACTGATTTGTGATTTCATATTTATTTCTGGTAAAACAACTTTTTTTTTTGATGAACTGTTGCTTTAAATGATTTCAATCAGAACAAGTTAGACGGTTTAAATGTGTACGATTTTCTACCTCCGGTGGGTGAGATCATGTAGATGAACTTCTTGGCGTCACGTATATTGTTGGGCGTGAAGGGCACAAGTTTGCCCGGCTGCCACACACGGACTCGATTGGAAAAAGTGACAAAATTGAAGTGATCATTGGGCCGCAGCTCGCGTAGGATCGTGAACAGAGCTTCTTTGGTCTGCATGAGAGATATTAAAAAGAGAACTATTGAACTCTGTCATTCTGCTGTGAGATGGGTGTATGCATGTGCGTGTCCAGCTATGAGATCACAAGAACCAGCTGGGAAAAAACGGATCACACCATCATTCACTCCTTCATAGAGCAAAACACTGCAACTCTGAAAACCGTGCTATTCATCGGAGTGTGGAGAACTGATTTGTTTCGATCCGATTACCTGTCTCATTTTGGTTCCGACCATGGAAGCGCTGGTGTCGATCACAAATACAACATTCTTTGGCACGACAGGCAGGTCTTTGGGGGCAAAATAGTGTACAAAATGTCCATCTAGTACCTGAAAGAAAGCAATGAGTCTTCGGTGACTTTCTGAATGGACTTCAGAAATGTTGGGAGTGGGAAAAAAATGGCATAACAAAATATCTTCCATGGATAACGTGCATGGGATAATAACATACAATAAAAGTGTACGGGTGTATTTGTACCTGTATATCGCCGATGCCGATTTCTCTCTCTACATCATAACGCACCACAAATTCTCCCAGCATGCCGTTGTTGGCAATCTTGGCCTGCTGGACGATGCTAGGAGTGAAGCTGATCTTGCAGAAGGTTTCGTTTTGCTTGATTAATGTGGAAACTGGTGGTCCTGCTTTACCTGGGTGTAAACAAATGATACTCGCATACTGCTTTTACATTTGATAACTTCAACTAACTTGCCTGAAAAGGGATTTTCATGTTGCTGTTGTCGTTTTATTAATAGGTCTTTACTCCTTTAAAGTGCCCCTGTTTTGGAGAGTTAAAAGCTCACAAACACTTTTTTTTTTTTTTTATTAAATCAACCAATCACACGAGGGATTTGGAAAAATGAATCATTAAAGGAATCGTTTGGGATCCGTTGAACAAATATGGTAAACATAAATCTATATTAAAAGACACTGAAAGTGTTTTTTGACCTCGCGTGCCCAAAACTAAACTACGAACCATAATAAGGGCACTTTAAACAGGCAAAAGTGGAAGAAATGTAACTGGAACTGGTGCCATCTATCTTGCAGTTTTTGAGGTTAAATGTTGCAATATTGTCAAATATTTGAAACCATACCAGTGACAGCATATCTTAATACATACTCAAGAATCAAATTGGATGCAGCTGGTTAACATCTGCTTTACCGTTTCCATTGGAAGATGCAGTCTTGCCATTTCGTAGAGGTAAGACTTCTAGGTAAGTGAAGCGAGAGTGCTCCACTATGGTAACGCCCACGCTGAGTCTGCTGACCAATTGCTTTGGCCGAACACTGGTCACATGCTCATAGCGGCCCAGTCGTCTCTGCAGCAGCTCCTCGTAGGTCAGGAGGAAGACCGCACGGTTGCGTCCAGGAATTGTTACTTCCATTTGAAACGCCTCCATCTCACCCTTACTGAAAGGGAAAACAATGCTCTTGAAATCTTAACCTCTCGCCAAGATTTGTCAAACCACGTTTCAATAAAGCTCGATCTTCGGAAGAAAATATCTCAGCATCTTCCCGTCCGCTCGCTTACAAGCGAATCGAATGCCTTTAACAATATCATTTTCGAACAACAGAAGGCTCAAAACTTAAAACTCATTCATTGGGACATGTTGGGTTCTCAGGCTTGCCACTAGGGGCGCTCTTCTGAGGTCGCTTTTCTCTTTCAGTCCAACTCAAGTCACAGTTTCTTGAGCAGTTTAGTTAAACAGTGGAAATAATCATAGCTAGCTTCCTGAATAAATACGCATTCAATTCAACGGCATAAACGTGCGAAGGAGACCCATCTTCACCTCTGCTCCGGTGCGCTCTTGTTCTTCTTGCCGTTGTTTTCTCCACCTTCCTTCTGCATCTTTTTCTCTTTGGCCTTCACCTGGCTGGGAAACACTCGTCCGCCCACGATCCTTCGCAAACGAGAATTTGCATTAACGCCACGAAAAAACGTCAACGCGAAAGCATTTCGACTTCTCAAATGAAAGTACGATTTGTATACGTTTCCCCACTCACATGGTAAAGTTGGAGACGTACGCCGCGGTGGGGACGAGGAACTGAAACACCCCCTTGGCGGCGGCCGAGTGTCTGTTGAGCATGCTGCAAGACACCGCAGTGAAGGCATAGCTGGAAATGATGGTGGTCTGGACCGACAGCTCCTGAATGTGAGGTTTAGTTTCCTGGCAAACACGAGCAAGCTATGAGCATAATTAAAATATGCATGGATATTTCGAATAGCTCTTCTAAAAACACGTATGTGTGAAGCGTCCAAGTGGTTTGCCTAAAGATCTGGGATGATCACCAAATAATTGTTGGGTCAAGTTCCTGCCAAAATACCCAGTGTTGCTGTTCTAGTCAAACTGTGGTCCGGAAG